>NC_053444.1:8258231-8363103 GCF_007990345.1 Gossypium hirsutum
ATGTTTTTTCTACTGTGTTTTGATTTCTTCTTCAGTGTTCCATTGAAAAATGCTGAGTTGTGCTGTTTAAAGCTTGAGCCTAACTGAATGGCATTACCTCCATTGTTCTCACCTTCTTGAAAATTTTTCACGAGCACATGTGTTTTGATGACAACATGGCAGGTATCATGCTCGGTTCTGGTTCCTGCTTTCTATTTTGGTGGGTAAGATTTATGTTGTGTTTATTCCACTTAGTGTCAAATTTTCAGTTTCCATCAGATTATGTGTTGGCAGACTAACAGAAAGGGATAATTGTTAGCATTGTAGATGTGGTTCAAACTCCAAACTGCTCCCTGCTGTTGGGTAGCATCCTGGCTGGTTCCCAGCAAAGGACCGACATCTTGGACTACCTGGCATGCTTACTATATGTAGATGCGATCTGATGCAACTCACAATGCTACATTCTGGTATATATCTGGTCTCTGTAGTGCAGTGAATACTTGGATGCTGCTGCTGCGGCTGCTTTTCTTTTAGGCAATGATGGGAAGAAGAGTGGGTAGTAAAATATGAAGCTTAGGTCATGTATTTCCCACTTGAAAAAGTGGTCCAGGTTTCAACTTTTTACTGCTGTTTGTTGGTTGTAAATGAAAGAAATTTGTGGTGGGGAAAGTTGCCATTCCAAACGATGTTTGTAGTAAATGGTGGTCGGCACGGCAAGTATTGTTATCAATTATCATATATATAATATAATATATATTGTTGGCTTTGTTTCTAAGCATTGTTGGTTTTATCATGTAGACATGTACCTAGTATCAAATACCACCAATAACTGTGATTTAATTTTCATGTCAAACATAAACTTTGGATAAAAATAAGTGATAGTGGGCGGAGCAGATATGATCATATCATTTATAGAAGTGGCATGTTCCTTCCAAGCTCCAACCCAATTGAGGAAGCAGTAGTCTGGGGGTGGGAAAGGTTGCAGGAGGAAGACAAGTGATAAAATGGTATCTATTTCATTATTCGTATTAATTGCTAAACTTTTTTAACTTTATTTTCAATCATATTCTAGTTGTTACGTTCAGTGCTTCATACTTCCCGCTTCCTCTTTTCACTAATGCATATATAACAATGAAGCTTCAAATGAATCCGTTTTGTATAAATAATTGAATTGAATTATTTACCGTCTCTTATCGTATCTTTGCCCTTTGGTGTATGTGACTCATTTTCAATAACTAAATTATTAGGAGAGTTGGACAGATTTTTGAAGAAAAAATCAATGGGAATTGTTTCTTATGGAAGTTGAGTTCATCTAACATGTTCCACGGAGAATATACCAGAAACATAAGCTTCAAGTTGTAATGACTGGTACTGCCATTTTCTGACAGTGATTAGCATGAATGTTTAGCTCGGAACAGCAAATTACGAGGCTGTGAATCTGGTAAGAATAAGACAAATCCATCAAATAATATCCGAAACATGGGGAGGGGCTGCACTGCTGCTATATTATTCACTGTAACTTGTATAGAATCAATCCATGCCATGCATCCACCATCACTAAGGGGTAAAGTTAAAATGAATAACAAAAACCTAAATCCATTCACAATTAGGAGAATGGACAAACAATTCTCAACCAAATCTATAAAATCCCCAAACACTTTTTTTTTAACCTCATTCCAGTAGAGGGCAACTAGAGGTGACTATGATTAAATGAGGGACACAAACAAAGCTCAACATCCAGGAAATTGTTCAATCCCATGTTAGTTTGTGGAAGACCTCATCTCAGCTGCCGGTAAATAAGACTCCAGCATTAGTTCTGCCCGTGAAGGGGAATTGATCTGAACTATCAAGTACGTATACTTCCATTTGTTGTCTGTTTTGTCTTTGAACATTTCTGCAAATACTTTCCCGGCTCCATGGGGTCCACGAATATAGAAATTAACCTGTTTTTTTGTTTTTTATTTTTTTTATAATGGGATGCAATCACCAGATCAAAATTTGCATACGAGTGATCTAGGACGCTAAAAGATTGCGGTAATACAAAGTTGCTTATAAGCAGCTAACAAATATGAAAGACTCTTTTTCCGATAAACTAGTAAAGATTAGAGAATAACCTCCACATGCTCTACACCATTTTCGTCCGTGTATATCCTGTTTGGAATACGTTGGCGGGCTGCACGATTTCTAGTTTCTTGACCATAGCCGGTAATAGGATGTCCAATCCTCACCCTAACCTGACAGAAACAAATGTAATCCCATGTGACATAGAATTACAATGACCACCCCTAATTGGCACTTCAAAATGCTTAGAGTCAAATACAACATGGCTGTCTGTTGAACTGTCTCAAGTCTCAGGCACGAATTGATGCATCTAAGAAAAACAGAAACATGCACAATTGATGCATCTAAGAAAAACAGAAACATACTTATAGTTTATGAAGCTAATATATGTCAAATTCATCCAAAATAGGGCCTCTAACATCTCATTTTGATGCTCGTGCTTCAGAACAACTACTTTTCACAAACCTGGCTTTCGTTCTGAATTCTTTCTAGAGCTTGGTTGAATATCTTATACCTATAAAACCATAGTTTTGAATTAGGGTGCAAATAACAGAGGGAGAAACTTAGTAACCCAATCACCAACTAGGCATTTGACACTTACTCTTTTGGTTGAAATATCAACTCCTTGAAGACGGCATATCCTGCAGCAGCTGCAATCCCAAGCCCGACAAGGATGATCAGACTGTAGCTAGCTCCCTCCGTAAACGTCACAGGTTTGTCTGGGATATTATATGTAGGAGCATCAAATGGATCCTCAACATTAGATAATTCTTTTCTAGTCTGCCGAAGGGATAAAGACAACAACTCAGCCCAACTGATGTGAAGCATGAAGTAACCATAAAGGCCAGAGAACAAAAGATGCAGCAGCATAACATTTGATGAGTACAACTCAGATAATGGATTTACTTAATATAAAATAAACTTCAATATTTTGTTTAACCTTTATTGCTATGCAATGACTGAAGTATGATGAAATAATGCAAGTCATTTCATGCTCAATTAGGAAAGAAAGATGATGATAAATCCTGACCACTTTTCAAAACATTCCCTTTAGCATTCTTTCAGCATTAAGGCATAGATAGCCTCACCATAGAAGTGGATAAAACATGGGTTGATTCACTTATCAGAATAACAAACTAAGCAAGCAACATGAAAACTATTTTTATCAATCATTTAAAGCTAATAGAGATGAGAACACAAAAGGCCAAAAATTGAAGTTAAGATCTAAACCTCAGATGTTTCTTTTGATTGCTTTGAGGTTCTTGATGCAAAGGATCTAGCAAAGCAAGTAGAGATGACCTTCGATCCATGATTTTCTATGTGAGGGACTGATGCTTGAAAGCGAACCAGCCAATCTCGACCAAAGTGTCCTCTAAATGGAAGAGGAATGCCTGTTGGACATTATTGTCAAATAAAAACATATGAGAAAAAAGAAGGTAATAATTAATCTTATGCTAATCCAACTTGACATAAACCTTTTATGCACTCCACAAAGTAGGTCACTTATGCATGATGCAATATTCTATGCAACGAAATAATGAAAAGAAGGTTAGGCCAACATGGAATTTCAGCATTATGGATACCAAAATGGACAGTGATAATAACTGTAAAGTTCTGCTTTATCAGCATCACTAATACAAGAATCCCATAGCCCATAACTTTCAGAAAAATTAGATGAAACTGTGAGGTGTGTGGGGGGGGGGTTCCCTTCCAAAAAGAGTCCAAAAAATCATTATAAATGTATCGCAAATTGGCTAAAACAGTAATAAATTAAACATAAATGTTGAAAGGTAAACATATATGAGAAATAACTAACCAGTAGCTCCAAGCACACCCTGCAAAATGAAAGAAAAAGGCATTTAGTTTGCACTTTGCAGCTAATGTAGAGAGGAACACACACACACACAAACACATAAAGCACTTACTCTGCACCCAACAGAAATTTAGAGAAAAAATGTTAATAGAATAAGAACTACTGCCTCACCTTTGACATATTATTGGCACCTGTCACATACTGTCTTGTAAAATTAGAATTCCCCACTGCTGAAAACTGCAGTAATCAGCAAGTCATCAGCAAATGGTTTAGCAACTGATACAGATTCATCATATCTAAGAAATGCTCTTAAAAGATTATCAAAAAATATAATGCAATCATATTAACCAAGTCATAAAAGCAGAAGAAGTTCCAATAAAGTTGATTGGGTCATAGACCCTTTTGGTTTACTAATAAGTACTCGCTACTATAGAACTTATGTTACTATATCCCTACATTTCATATAAAAACTCACCATTGCAAACTACTTTGTCAGCTAATATCACACATAAAAAGAGTCTATATATTCAGTAGGCAAGCAAAAAAGAAAGACCTCAAAAAAGCAAAAATGAAAGAACAGTAATGTCCATAAAGAAAAACTACCCATACAAAGCAAGGAATACTGGGAATACACCATCGTACCCTTTTAGCAGCTAATGCAAAATCATCCAAATAAAGCTTAGATTCCACAAATGATCTGAAGGAACCACTCCATCTGCTCCTACTAGATATTATAGACCGCCTAATGTTCTGCATCTTCAACTATACAAGCTTAAACCTTTTCTTCTACAACTCTATGAAAAAACACTTTCTTTTTGAATTACCAATGAACAATAAATCAAAACAAGAAAAAACCCCGAACCCCAACAAAACAAAATCAATTTAAAACGTATGAGCCAGTAAGGACAATACAGCGGGATGCAATTGGGGGAAAGGAGAAAACCCCAGCGGTTGAGGTTTTATTCTAGGAAACTGCCACCCAAGGCCGCCTGTGTTTTTACGAGCCCAATAGTCGCCACAAATAGAAAAAAAAAACCTCCCTCAAGGCCCAGTATCAAGAAGGATATAACAACAAACATTTATAACATAGAGGGGTCGAAGAGTAATTATGAGAGATAAAAAGGGTTTTCTCTATTGCAAAATATAAAATATTAATCACGGCGCATAATAGGCATTTCATTCTCCTCCCTCTCTCCTTGCGTCTGTAGTCTGATTAAGAAGGACAGAGAGGAAACAAAGGGGCTTGTTTTAGCTGCCTTTGTCAGGTAATCATCCCTTACCTTAATTTCTGTGCATATAATTATGTATCTACCATATTCTTATATAAAGCTTAACAGTGTATAAAAATATGGTTTGTCATGTTATTGTACTTTCAGTTGAGCAAAGTGACCTGCAAAAGGTGAAGCTTTTTAAGGTTTCTTTGGTTTCCTGGGAGTAATGATAGAGGTGGAATGAATTAATGGGAAGCTTTTGAGTGTTGGGGCATTGAAAATTTAAAACCTTTGCTCTTGAAGAGGCTAATTGAATGGCTTTTCTATTTTGATAGTAGAGAACCTCGGAGGATACTTATCGATTTCGACACCTTTTGTGTGTGTGTGTGTATTTTATTCTATTGTGCCTCAAGTTCACTGAAATTTGGTTGAAGCCGCCTGAGTTAAGTCTTATTCTTGCTCCAGGTTTCTGTTTTCTTGTTTGCATTTTGGCTGTGACCTATGAATACGAACAACTTATATAAATAAGATGTGGTATTTATGATGATTTCTATTATTTGAATGGCTTTCTCGTGGGCGTTGGGGAACAGGGGTTGTGGCAACTTGGGTTTATTATTTGATAAGCGGGGTTTTGCCCTAGTTTGCAAAAACTTTGCTGATAAGTAGTGTAATCAGTGGTTCTTCTAATGTAGATGGCTAGATGGGATGAGATTCTGTCTCTTCCTGTACAAAACCCACCAACCTTGGAGTTCTCTGCTCATGATATTGTATGGTCAAAGGTGGAAGGTTGGCGTGACAATATAGATAGAGTTGCTTTGATCCCTTTTGCTAGAGTGGATGACTTTGTTAGGGGTGAATCCTCTAACAAAGACTGTCCAACTAGATTTCATGTTGAAGCAAGAAGGCGGAGATCGCCAAAGGCACCTTACAAGCCAAAGGTTGATGGTATTCTTGAATATATTCTGTAGGTTCTGCTTCTTTTCTTCCATGTTTTCTTTTTAGTTTTTTTTTTTTTTTTTATCTTTTGATAGCTTGTGCTCAATGGTCTTGCACCATGATCTGTTTGTTTAAATTTATACTGTTCAACTTGTAGGTATTGGTGTTCATTTGGTCCTGATGACCATAGGAAAGGGGGTCTTGTACGTCCCAGCCGGAACACATACATTCCTAAGAAGACAAATGCTGGTCGACCTAATACAAAAAGAGGCTGCACCTGTCACTTTATTGTAAAACGCTTAATTGCTGAACCGTCAGTAGCACTGATAATATATAACCAGGATAAGCATGTAGATAAGAAAGGGTTGCCATGCCATGGACCACAGGACAAAAAGGCAGCAGGCACACGTGCTATGTTTGCACCGTACATCTCAGAGGATTTACGCCTCCGTGTTTTATCTTTATTACATGTTGGTGTGTCTGTGGAGACCATAATGCAGCGGCACAATGAATCTGTAGAGAAACAGGGTGGTCCATACAACCGTGATGACCTTTTGACCCACAGGTATGTTCGAAGACAGGAGAGGAGCATTAGACGTTCTACATACGAGTTGGATGCAGATGATGCAGTCAGTGTAAGCATGTGGGTTGAAAGCCACCAGAATTGTGTATTTTTTTACGAGGATTTCACTGATTCAGACCCTTTTATCTTGGGCATTCAAACTGAGTGGCAGTTGCAACAAATGATTCGATTTGGAAATCACAGTCTCATTGCCTCTGATTCAAGGTTTGCAACAAATAAACTTAAGGTTTGTCTCTTTTCCCTTTTTTTGCCTTTTCCCAACCTCTTACCTCTTAAGTTGTATGACTTAATCCTCTAATTGTCACTGTCACTATCAGTCCATGACTTCTTCTAATGTCTTTGAATCTAACTGTTCTCTCTATGAATTATTTTCAGTATCCTATACATAGTCTCATTGTCTTCAATTCAGACAAGAAAGCAATCCCGGTAGCTTGGATAATAACCCCAAGATTTGCTAGTGTAGATGCTCATAGATGGATGAGGGCTCTATACAACAGGGTTCGCACTAAAGACCCTATTTGGAAGTTGGCTGGGTTTATTGTGGACGATCCTTCTGTTGATGTTCATACAGTCAGGTTTGCTGTGAAGTCCTTTGTCTGAGCTGATTTTACATTACTATATTCTTTAAATATGTTGTAGAAGAATATTGTTCCATTGTCTATTGTGTTAGGTGAGGACTGAGGAGCTTGAGCTCATATGATTTCTTCAATAGTCCTCTTTTAGTTATTAGATTTAGGACTTAGGACCCACTGATTTCTAGCACTAGAATAGCTACTTGCTAAATCCAGGCATCTGATGAGATGTCTTTTAATTCAAGATTGTATATTTTGTTCATCAGCTCCTTGCTTGGTTTTGTCTCCTATGTCTTCTCTAGCCTTGGAGTTCCTCTGCTGAATTCTAACAAATGTGGAACAAGCTGAGGGGTTTGATTTTTTCCATTTTCTTTTGATTTAAACTAGGAGGAACCTAGTTTAGCTTGATTAGGTGAGCTTCTTTAGTGGCATATTATAATGGTTATGTCATTCAAGCATGGAGAAGGGTATGATTTTTGCTCTATTTTATAGATAGATGGAATGTGCTCCATGTCACACGATCTTTCTTTGCATTGTATTCAGGGATGTTTTTGAGTGCGCTGTATTGATATCCTTTTGGAGGGTCCGCCATGCATGGCATAAAAACTTAGTGAAGAGATGTTCAGAGACAGAGATGCGTGTTGAGATATCAAGACGACTTGGGCAGGCAGTTGATGATATTTGCAGAGGATGTGGAAATGTTGATTTGTTTGAGAAATTCATGGAAGATTTTGTTGATTGCTTGGATTTTATGGATTACTTCAAAGCAGTCTGGTATCCTAGAATAGGTTCGTTGCTGCATTTACATTTTCTTTCTTATCTGGTTTACACCTGTTCCCGACTTCTTGTTTTAAATTATCAGTAGGGAGCCACCTCGTTGAACTATTTCTTCTGAATATAATGTTGCACTTTCAAATTTGTTTCCATTTTTTTCAGTCCATTTCATCTCTCTATATTTTCCAGTCCATAAAACACAGATGCAGAGTATATAATTGTAATTGGAAACAGATGGTCAGACGGTTATGATTGTATTGAGTGAACAAAGATTTATATTTCACTAACAGATGAAGGCACTTTTTCCTGTTGTGAAAGCCTTTTAACTTGTGGGGAAAGAAATTATAACTTTCTCTTTGTTTCAGGGACTTGGGTATCTGCCCTTAAAACGCTTCCACTTGCAAGCTTGGAAACTTGTGCAGCAATGGAATTTTACCACAATCAACTGAAGCTCCGATTGTTGAATGAGAAGGATCCTGCTGTCTACCAACGCACTGATTGGCTGGTTGATAAGTTGGGTACGAAAGTGCATTCGTACTTTTGGCTGGATGAATATTCGGGGAAAGATGATTTTGCACGATATTGGAAGGATGAGTGGGTAAGTGGTTTAACATCTTGGAGGAAGGCATTGAAGATTCCTGATTCTGATGTGGCCAGTGAGAGGAGATTTGCAAAAGTGACCGATCAGATTGATCGAGATACAGTTTATGTTGTTTGGAACCCTGGGTCTCAGTTTGGGATCTGTGATTGTTCCTGGGCAGAGATGGGCTACCTTTGTGAGCATGTCCTCAAGGTTATAAAGGTCTATCGTGAAAAAGGGTCTATTTCACCTTCTGTCAGCATATTTCAGTACAACAAGGCATTGATTGATATGCTACATTGCCCACCTCACGATTCTTTGATCCGTGATCATGCTGTTTCTTTAGCAATTTTTGTGCAGAAACAGTTAAATTCACTAGTTGGTCATGTTCAGAAACAAACTAAGGATGCTATTGAGCAAGAAAGTGCACCAGTAGCTTCTGCTAAACAAAATAGAGGATTAGCAGATGAGGATCACTGCGTGAACAGGAACATATTGCCTAATCATAAATATGGTTACGTAGATTGCTCTGAGTCTCTGGCTGGTATTGCAAGTGATTTGGGCAGTGAATCAGTTGATCAGGGAGTTGGTATAAACGGCGAGACTGCTGGAGAAGGAATATTTGGTTCTGAGATGGATGTTGACCCACCCACCAGTATTTGTCAACCTGAATTACCATCCCTTAGTGAGGAAATTGTAGCTGGTAATGCCTTTCCAGGGCATGGAGACAGTGCTTTTATTAACAAGGTCCCTAATATGGATGGTTATTCACTTCCCAAAGATGATGCTTTAAGAGATAACGAATGTGAAGAAATATTTAACATAAATTGTCACGAAAGTGCAATGGCTGTTGAGCCACAACCAGATGAGGTTCCCCAAACAGAACAGCTTTCAAAGCCATGCACAGTGACAAATCAAGATCATTTGGGCAGCAAGTGTACTGAACCTTCAGTGCCATCCCCATCCTTGTGCTGTACTTTGAAGCCGCAAGTGCTTGATACTGCTGAACCCTCAGGTGTTCTGAATCTGGATATATCAGTGGTGTTAGAAAGTGAGAATGAGAACACAAGCAAGAATTGTTCTACTAATACTGGTTTCGCATCAGAGGATCATGTTAATTTGGAAATTGTTGCTGATCTTGGTCATGAAGCAAAGGTAGTCGATAGCAGTATGGCTGAACTCTTGGAAACATCCCAAAATCATTTAACAACACCACCTAATGGTGATGGTCAACCATCTACTGAAGTTGCAGCTCGTGAAACAGATGATTCTGATGACAAGGAACTTCTTAGCAACAAGGAACCTTCTACAACTAATTCTGAAAGTGTTGAAGATGGAAGATGTGATAGTAAGGAAATTCATGAATCGGTGAATAATGATCAGAATGGTGTTGTTGATATGGAAATTGTTTCAGAAGAGGCTACCGTTGACTTTACAATCAGTGCTGGTTCTCACAAACGATAGAAAGATAGCTCATCAATTCCTTATTTCTTTCTTTGTACATGCTCAATAAATTTAATTGTAATTTTGTGATTCAGCCAGTTGCTTTAAATTATAGCATCAATCAGAATTTGTTTTTTCATGGTACACAGTTTTCTTATGGCATGATAAAGTTAATATTTTCTGTCAAATTGTTAGGCTCCAAAGTCCAGTTCATCAATGGAGGAATGAGTGTCAGTCTGGCTCACCATCCTACATTGAGAACCTGGAGACCATTAAAATGGAGTAAGTTCCAGATCTTCTGAATCTGAAGTAGTGTGATATTATGCGGAGGCTCTACCACAAATTAGTTTTTCCCTCAGATCCCACAACCCCAATTGTACCTCACCTTATCTTTAGAAGGCCAAGATCCTTCGGCTAATTTTGAGGATCCTTGCTTTTTCGTTAGTGTTTCCACCAATGGATGGTCCTGACAAGGGAGAATGTGTGGGGCAACTATTTCTTGAACCAGCGAGAAGTAAGATGATTTGGTCTAAGAGTTCAATCAAGCCATGGAGACAAAGGAAAGAAGAAAAAGGAATTACTAGAAGGACAACTCAGGTTTTGATTCTCCTAAAATCAATAGGGAAACGGAATTTATTTTTCCTCGCAAGCATTGTGGAAAGAAAGGTCATCCACCATTCAAATGTTGGCAAAAGCCAGATCAATAGTGTGAGAAATGTCAAAAGATAAGACATCATCAAAAGATTTGCAAAAACAACTTTCAGCAAAAAGAAGTTGCAGCTGATCAAGAAGAGGATGAGCAACTTTTTTGTAGCAACTTGTTTTGCAACTAGCAAATCTAGTGACAAATGACTTATTGATAGTGGTTGCACAAACCATATGACATTTGATCGTGATTTTTTCGGGGAGTTAGATACTTCGATAATTTCCAAAGAACAAATTTATAATGGAGACTATATTGTTGTTAAAGGCGAAACACTGTGGCAATTAGATGCCCTTTAGGTACAAAGCTAATCAATAATGTGTTATTTGTACCTAATATAAATCAAAATTTGTAAAGTGTTGGTTAGTTGCTTGAAAAGGGCTTCAAAGTTGTTTTTGACATCGATCATTGTCAAATCAGGTATGCAGAAGGTAAGGATGTATTCAAAGTAATGATGAAGGGAAAGAGATTTACTCTGGATTATTTAGAGCAGAAGCAAAAAGCCTATGCTGTAGCTAAGATCAATGCAGAAGTGTAGCACAAAAGGTTTAGGCTTTTCAATCATGTTGCTTTAATAAACCTATGAAAGAAGGATTTGGTTCAGGGTCTGCCTCACCTTGACGCTAATATACCAAATTGGAAAACTTGTCAATTTGGTAAGCTAGCAAGACTTCCATTCAAAAAAAGCAACCTAGAAAGCTACTGAAAAACTGAAATTAATCCACACAGACCAAACTGGACCTCACATCACTCAGAGTAAGTATTACATAGTTTTTATTGACGACTATACTAGGATGTGCTTGATTTATTTCCTTAAATAAGTTAGAGGTTGCTGGTATGTTCTGGAAATTTAAGCAATGGGTTGAAACTTGAAGTGGCTTTAAGATTCAAGGTTTAAAGTCTGATAATGACAAGGGGTACACATTTGATCAATTCAATTTGTTTTGTGAAGAAGTTGGGATTGAACACCAACTCACTTTTTCATATACTCCACAATAGAATAGAGTTAGTGAGAGGAAGAATCGTACCATAAAAAAGATGATTAGATGTTTATTATTTGAGAAGTGTTTGCCAAAAGAGTACTGGGCAGAAGCTGCACATCCTGCCGTCTTTCTACTCAACAGGCTTCCAACAAAAGCAGTTTAAAGAAAGGCACTATTTGAAGTCTGATATGGTTATAAACCTTCTTTAAAAAATCTCAAGGTGTTTGGATGTTTATATGCCATAGATCAAAAGAGATAAGCTGGACAAAAAGATAGACGTCAAAATCTTTGTGGGTTACAACACAGTTCCAAAGCTTACAGAGTTTTCCAACCTCATATAAGGAAAATTCTGATAAATAGAGATGTGCATTTCATGGAGTATGGACAATGGAACTAGAAAGAAGTATGACAAACATTAATTACAGAACAAAGTAAAAAGCTCCAGTTGAAAGAAAATGAACTTGTGGATGATGTCCCAATAAGAGGTTCGAGATCACTTTTTGATATCTATCAAAGATGCAAATTTTTGGGAAGCTGAAAAGGATCCCAAATAGATAGCTGCAATGAAGGAAGAAATCATCATGCTTGAGAAGAATCAAACTTGGAAACTTGTGAAAAGACCAGAAGATCGAAAATTCATTGAAGTGACGTGGATTTTTAAAACCAAGTTGAATGCGAATGACTTTATCAACAAACACAAAGCCAAACTTGTTGCAAAATGGGTGCATTCAAATCTCTGGTGTCAATTTTTTTGATACTTTTGCATCTGTTGCTAGATTAGAAACCATGAGATTATTATTGGCTATAACTGCACAAAAGGTTTGGAAAGCGTTTTAGATAGACACTAAATCTGTATTCTTGAATGACTTTCTTGAGAAGGAGATTTATGTTGAGCAACCTGAAGGAATTTCAGTCTAAGGTTGTGAAGATGAAGTGTATCAACTCAAGAAATCTTTGTACGGACTAAAGCAGGCGCCTAGAGCCTGGTACAGCAGGATTGATGGTACAAAACAGATATGCAACATACTTTTGAGATGATAGACCTGGGAGAATTGGTTTATTTTCTTGGAATAGAAATCAAGCAAAAGCAAAATGAAATTTTCATCTGTCAAAAGAAATACGCAAGTGAGATTTTGAAAGAGTTCAGAATGGAAAATTGTAAAAAAACAACTACTCTAGCATGTCAGAAGGAAAAGTTGAGCAAGAATGATGAAGCTGAAAGAGTGGAGACTCTTTACAGAAGAATGGTTGGCTCTCTCATGTATCTTATAACTACTAGACCTAACATTTTACATGCTGTAAGTCTTTTATCTAGATTCACATATTGTACAACTAACACCCATTTTAGAGCAACTAAAAGGGCGATGAGATATGTTAGGAACGCTGAATTTCAGAATCAAGTTCTATGCAAGTCAAAAGTACATGCTGCAAGCATATTCTAACAGTGATTGGGCTGGTTCGTCGAATGATATGAAGAACACTTTTAGTTATTATTTTAATCTTGGTTAAGGGTATTTTCTTGGTGTTCCAAAAAGCAAGAAATTGTGGTACAATTTACAACTGAAGCTGAGTTTATTGCAGCAACAACTGCCGCAAATCAAGCCTTATAACTTAGAAAAGTGTTACTTGATTTGAATTTATAGTAGGAAAGTGCACAGAAGTGTTTGTAGATAATCAAGCAACTATTGTTATATAAAATAATCTCATATTTCATGGGAAAACCTAGCATTTCAATATCAAATTATTCTTTCTTAGAGATGTGTAAAAGGAAGGTTCAATTGCATTAAAGTGCTGAAAGAATGAGGAGTGTTGAAGATTTGCCAAAGCTATTGCAGTCAAAATAATTTAGCTATTTTTAGTCTTTTTCAGTTTGTTGTTAATTTTTAGAGATTTTTAGATTATGAATCTTTTAGTTGCTTATTTTTAGTCATTAGTTGTTGAATTTTTCTCTCTATATAAGCATTATTTTTTCAGTTCAATGAAACATACACTTTTCATAAAAAAATATTTCTATTTTATTCTTGCTTTTATGTGTTTTTACAAGTTTTCTCAAAGACTCCAACAAGTAGGAACCATTCTACTGATACCAGTTTACCATCAGATGTAGATGATGTCAATATGAGAATTATTGCTAATCTTGGATATAAAGCAAAGACGGTTGATAGCTGTATGGCTAAACACTTAGAAACATTCCAAAGTCATTCAACAAAGATGCAGTACTCCAGAAGCAGATGATTCTAGCGAGAATACAATTAAATCCGAGCTTAAAAAGTATTGAAGATGGAACATTTGGTAATAAGAAAATTTACAAACAGGTGATTAATAATCAGAATGGCGATGTTGATATGGAAATTGCTTTGGAAGAGGATACCATTGACTCTATAATCAGTGTTGGTTCTAGAAAACAATAGACACACATTTTCATCTTTCACGGATTCCTTATTTCTTTCTTTGTACATAATAAATTTAATTGTCATACTGTGATCCAACCAATTACTTAAAATTATATAGCATCAATCAAAATTTTCTTTTTTCTTGGTGCACACTTTCTTGATAAGCTTAAATCTTTTTTTGTCAATTTTTAGGCTCTAGAGTTTAGTTCATCAATGGAGGAATGAGAGTCTGTTACGGGAGAGATAACGAATAGAGAACTGAGAGAGATTAAGGGAAAAGAGAGAAAGAGAGAATGAGGGAGACAGAGTTGTTTGTTGAATAATTCCTTGAATAATGCTCCCCATGCAAAACATGCAGGTTTAAAGAGATTACAATAAAAGAAATGACGTGGACAAAATCTATTGTAACAAAACGCTCCGTATCACTAATTTTTAAACTCCCCGTTTTGACTTTAGCTTTGACATTCTTCTGCTAACATTTCAGCTCGCAACAGTACTTCCTTCCCCGAAAACAGCCTTGTCCTCAAGGCTGAAAATTTGGAAATTTAGCTTGTAATGCTGTGAAAGTTTCCCATGTCGCATCTTCCGGAAATGAATTTGCCCACTCCACTAAAACTTCCATTACTGCCTGGCTGCCTTTCTTAACTATCCTCCTATCGATAATTCGAACTGGTTCTTTAGGCAAAGCCCTATGGTCATCCACCAATGGCAAGTGAGCTTGGGTTGGATTCGTTCCCACATGCTTTTTCAGTTGAGAAACATGAAATGTAGGGTGAATTCGGGAGTGTTGTGGAAGTTGTAAAGTATAAGCCACTTCCCCCACTTTCTTAATCACAGGGAAATGGCCATAGTACTTTGGGGACAACTTCTGGTTGGAAACCTTTCGAATAGTCTGTTGTCTATATGGTTGCAGGTGTAAGTAAACCATGTTACCCACCTGAAAACTCCTCTCCGATCGGTGCTTATCTGCCATATGCTTCATACGAGATTGAGCCTTCTTGAGACAAAATTGGAGTAGTTTTCGAGCGGCTTCCCTAGCTTGTAAACTACGATCCATACAAGGCATGTGTGTGGGTGGAGGCTGTCCATACAAGGCCTCATATGGTGTGAGTTGAATCGCGAAATGATAGGAAGAGTTGTACCATCACTCTGCGAGAGGTAGCCATTTGAACCAATGTGCAAGTGTTTCTCCAGTCATGCACCTCAAATAGTTCTCCAAACAGCGGTTAAGGACTTCAGTCTGTCCATCCGTCTGTGGGTGATAGGCTGTTGATAACAACAGTTTAGTACCCGATTTCCTAAACAACTCCTGCCAAAAGCTGCTAATGAAAAGTCTGTCCCTGTCTGATATTATAGAGTCAGGCATGCCATGCAATTTATAAACCTGTGTCAAATATTCCTGGGTCACGTCTCTAGCAGCGAATGGATGACTCAAAGCGAGGAAATGCCCAAATTTGGTCAGGTGATCAACCACGACCAAGATGACAGTCTTCCGATTTGAGGCAGGTAAACCTTCAATAAAGTCCATGCTGATTATAGACCAAGCCCTGTTAGGTATTGAAAGAGGCTGGAGAAGACCAGGAGAAGCTATTGATTCACCTTTGCATCTCTGGCAAATTTCACATTCGCGAATCCACCTCTTAACGTCTGTAGTAATGCCCTTTCAATAAAGTTGACTCGAAAGCCGTTTCCTGGTAACGTGCACCCCCGAATGGCCCCCGATGGCACTGGCATGGAAGTGAAAAAACAGCTCTCGACGCAGTCGAGAAACCTTCCCTACCACGATCTTCCCTTTCCTGAATAGAAAACGACCATCCCATAAATACTTTTGATCACTATTTCGAGTCTGCAAAATACTCTGAATGATTCTCTGTAGGCGGTCATACAATGTGTAGGATCGTTGTACTTGCTCTAAAAGTCCTGAAATCGCCGAACTAGTTGATAACTGAAAGTACTGACAGTGGTCAAACTGTGGATGTCGAGAGAGAGATAAGCAACCTTATTATTGATCCCTTTTCTGTAGGACACTTCGAAATCATAGCCCAACATTTTCGCGACCCAACGCTGCTAGAAATGAGTAACGGCCATTTGCTCAGATAGAAAACACAAGCTCTGATGATCTGTCCGGATTTTGAAATGCCGTCCCACCAAATAAGGATGCCACTTCCGCACAGCTAGTAGAACTGCCATCATCTCTTTCTCGTAAATCGACAACGTTTGGTGGCGTACCCCAAGAGCTTTGCTGAAGAAAGCAATGGGCCTACCCTACTGCTGTAGAACTGCCCCAATACCCACCCCACTAGCATCAGTGTCTACCACAAATTTTAGCTGAAAATTTGGTAGTGCCAAAACGGGTGCTGAGCTCATAGCTTCCTTGAGTGCCAAAAAAGTTTCAGTTGATTTATCAGACCAATTCCACCCATTCTTTTTTAACAATTCAGTCAACGGTCGAGTGATCACCCCATAATCCTTGATAAACCGTCTATAGTACCCTGTGAGGCCAAGAAAACTACGCAGTTCTTTTACTGATCAAGGGACAGGCCAGGCAGTAATACAGTCAATTTTTGAACTGTCCATGGAAATTGTACCCTCCTGCAAAATATGTCCCAGATACTGGATATGGGAAGAACCAAAACAACATTTGGCCTTGTTAGCATACAACTGCTGCTCCCTGAGAATTAGCAAAACCGCCTTCAAGTGTTGCAAGTGGTCAGACCACGATCTTGAATAAACGAGTATGTCATAAAAAAAACCAACAGGAATTTCCGTTGCAAGGCCTTAAAAATTGAGTTCATAAGGGCCTGGAAGCTTGAGGGTGCATTAGTGAGGCCAAAGGGTATCACTAAGAATTCATAGTGTCCTTCATGTGTGCGGAATGCAGTTTTATGTACATCAGATTCCCACATACGAATTTGATGGTAACCTGATCTTAAATCCAATTTAGAAAACACCTTGGCTTTCCCTAGTTCATCTAGTAGCTCTTCAATCACTGGAATAGGAAATTTATCCTTGATCGTCTGCTGGTTCAATTGTCTATAATCCACACATAATCGCCAACTCCCATCCTTTTTCTTAACCATGACAATAGGGGAGGCAAACGAGCTTGTGCTATCACGAATAACTCCAGCTTGCAGCATCTCTTGGATGAGTTTCTCCATTTTATTCTTTTGAAACGCTGGATATCTATAAGGCCAGATTTTGATTACTGCTCCTTCATCCCTTAATTGAATCTTATGGTCATGCAGCCTGCGAGGTGGTAACCCCTTTGGGACCTGAAATACATCATCGAACTCCTTCAACAGCTCTTGAAGCTGGTTCACATGGCTCTTATCCTCTGTGGTGGAAAGTGTCAATTGTTCAGGAGAGCTCAAAATAGCTGAGAAAAGTCCCATTGGTTGCCCCATAGTTGCGAAACATCGCGGATGTGAGCCCTTATTGCCAGCTGTTAGGGACCCAGGCACAATGCCCTGAAGAACACAAAAATCCCCTGCTAACTGAAACTGTATGGTTAATGAGCTGAAATTCCAAATAATGTCTCCAAGAGTCAAAAGCCACTGCACACTTAATACCATATCACACCCCTTTAAAGATAGCACCATAAATTCAGTTGTAAACTATGGTTTTGCACCTCCCACGTAACCCCTTTCCATAGCCCTCGAGTAAACAGGCTACTACCATTCGCTATAGTTACTCGTAGCTGCTCTTGTTGCACCACTGGCAGAGACAATCTATTGACCAGTTTCAAGTCAACAAAATTATGTGTGCTCCCTGAATCGATCAAGATGATAGCTACATTGGTCACCACTGTAGCAGCCATTCGCATGGTATTGTGTCCTTGCAACCCCGTCAAGGCGTTCAAGGAAATTGTAGGTGATCGAATCCCTTCCTCCTCAGTTTCGCTTGCTTCTAACTTATCAGAGCATTCTTGAAAGTCCTCATTCTCACCATCGAAGTGAGGTTCCAACAGAACTTGATACAATTGAGATTTCATGCATTTATGTCCTACATGATATTTAACCCCACACCAGAAACAAAGGCCTTTCTATTTTCTTTCGACCATCAAGGCTAGAGATATGCTCTTAGATCCGGAGTTGTTAGATGAGACCCTAGTAGCGGACTGGCCACTCGCTACAAATTTTGCTGGAATGAGGAATGCCTTGATATAATAGAAGCATTGCTAAAATTTCTAGGAGAAGTAACACCAAAAGTTGCAGACCCTTTTCCCGAATTCGAAACGAGAACTTCAATTTTTTAGCTAGCTGAAAAGCTTCCATTAGCGTTGATGGGCAAATAGATCCAGATAATGACCGATTTCAGCTTTCAAGTTTCCCAGAAAAATGCTAAGAGCTGTTGAAGCCGTGGCCTGCATCGCAACAAATAATCAACAGCAACAAATTGGTCAAAAGACCAACAGCAGCAAATTGTACAATTTTAGCTGCTATACTGTTTTGTAGCAAAGAAATGGAGTTGGTTCAGTTATAAAATTACTTTTTTGAATATTTGTTCCTATGGAACTTAGCCTAAATCTTTGTAATGAGTTAGCTAAGTTAGTAGGAAAGATTGACTGATGTAATAGCTGGTATGCCAGCTTTCTTTTGTATACAAGTTGCTATATTTTTTTTGGTAAGTAAGAGCAGTTAAATTAGTAGGTAACTGTCAAATACTTTTGTAACCATCATATATTCAAAGTTTGAATGAAATTATGATGACTTCTCAGTTACAAATTTTCTTGCTGAGTTCTTTTCTTTTCTTTTTCTTTCATTCGTTTTTGCTTTCTTTGCTACTGCCATTTATCCAACAAATGGTATCAAGAGCTTTCAGTCTTTGAGGGCCTTGGTTGTACACTGTCACTAAGCAAATTGTGTTTGAAACAAAAGAAGAAGAGGTTGTTTTGCTTGCTGAAAAATGAGTTTTACACCACCTCCTCCACCTGTCTTTGCTGGAGAAAATTACAACATCTGGGCAGTGAAAATGAGAACATACCTGCAAGCACACGACCTATGGAATGTTGTTCTCAATGACACTGAGCCACCACCATTAAGAGCCAACCCGACCATAGCCCAGATTAGGCAGCACAATGAAGACTGTGCTAAGAAGTATAAGGCTATGTCGTGCCTTCAAAGTGGAGTTTCTGATGTTATTTTCACAAGAATAATGGCTTGTGACACTCCAAAGCAGGCCTGGGACAAACTCAAGGAGGAGTTTCAGGGGTCTGATAAGACCAGACAACAGCAACTGATCAACATGAGAAGAGATTTTGAAAATCTCAAAATGAAGGACTCAGAAACCATCAAGCAGTATGCTGACAGAATCATGACTACTGCCAACAATATAAGGCTGCTTGGGGAGGAATTTAGTGACCAAAGAGTGGTTGAGAAGGTCATAACAACCTTGCCAGAGAAGTATGAAGCAAAAATTTCTTCTCTGGAAGATTCAAGGGACTTTTCAACAATCCCTTTGACAGAGCTTATAAATGCTCTTTATGCTCAAGAGCAGAGAAGGGCAAATAGGCAGGAGGACCACTATGAAGGAGCTTTTCAGGCTAGAAGCAGAGAAAGCTCAAGTGCAAACTTAAATGCCAAAGGCAAGAAGCCCTGGACTGAGAAGAAGAAGAAAGAACCTGTCAAAAGGAAGTTCCCACCTTGTGTCCATTGCAAGAAGACTACTCATCTTGAGAAATACTGCTGGTACAGACCAGACATTCAATGTAGAGCCTGCAAGCAATTTGGCCACATCGAAAAGGTCTGTAAGAGCAAGCCAAAACCACAACCACAATTTCAAAACCAAGCTCAAGCTGCAGAAGAGGTTGAATCACCTGAAGAGCATGTCTTTTCAGCATCATGCTTTGCAAGCTCGAGCAAAGTTAGTAAAATATGGTAGATTGACAGTGGATGTACCCACCATATGGCTTCTGAGAAGAGTATATTTAAGGAGCTTGACACCACCTTCAAGTCCAAAGTTAAAATTGGCAATGGTGAGCTGCTGGAGGTAAAAGGGAAAGGCAAGGCCTTGATAAGCACCAAGTCAGGTATTAAAACCATTTCAGAGGTTCTCTATGTACCTGACATTGACCAAAATTTGCTAAGTGTTGGCCAGCTATTGGAGAAGGGTTACTCTCTGATTTTTGAAGGCAAAAACTGTTTGATCAAAAATGCTGCTGGTGAAGTGTTGACTACAGTGGCTATGCAAGACAGAACCTTCATTGTGGATGTGAATCAACTGCAAGCCAAGGCATATGCATCTCAGTCTGATGAGACAGACTTGTGGCACAGGAGGATGGGGCATGTGAACTACAATTCACTGAACATGCTGCACAAAATGGATTTGGTCAGTGATATGTCCAAAATTGAGCCAAAGGATGCTGTATGTGAGGTCTGTCAGCTAGGCAAACAAACCAGATTACCCTTTCCAGTCAACAAGGCATGGAGAGCACAAGGGAAGCTTCAGCTTATTCATACAGACATCTGTGGACCAATGAAGACTACCTCCTTAAATGGCAGCAGGTACTTTGTACTCTTCATTGATGATTATTCAAGGTTCTGTTGGGTAAATTTTTTGAAGCATAAGTCAGATGTTTATGACTCCTTCTGCAAATTTAAAGCCTTGGTTGAAAACCAAGCAAATTGCAAACTAAAATGTTTGAGGTCTGACAATGGTTCTGAGTATGTATCTCAAAAGTTTCAAAAATTATGTGATGATGCTGGAATTCAACACCAATTGACTACTGTGTACACACCACAGCAAAATGGTGTTTGTGAAAGGAAAAACAGAACAGTCCTTGATATGGCTAAGTGTTTGTTATTTGAGGCTAAAATGCCTAATGTTTTTTGGGCTGAAGCTGTGAATACAGCTATTTACCTGTTGAATAGGTTGCCAACTAATGCAGTCAAAGGAAAAACTCCCTTTGAAGCCTGGTTTGCACAGAAACCATCTGTCTCTCATTTGAAGGTATTTGGCTGTCTATGTTATGTGTTGGTACCTGAGGAGAGAAGAACTAAGTTGGACAGGAGGTCCATGCCTGGGGTGTTTGTTGGCTACAGCAACGTGAAGAAAGGATACAGAGTCTTTGATCCACTGACCAAGAAGGTTGTAGTGAGCAGAGATGTAAAATTCAGTGAAGCAAGTAGCTGAAAATGGGATGGAATTGAAGCAAATTTGCCTGATGGAGAAGAGATTGATGTTGATCTGCAGCAAGCTGAAAATGAAGAAGTAACTGAAAATGGCTATGATGATCAACCTGTTCGAGGCACCAGGACATTAACTGACATCTATGAGAGATGTGCAGTAACTATATTAGAGCCTTCATGTTTTGAAGAAGCTGAAAAAGAAAAATGCTGGCAGGATGCTATGGAAGCTGAATTTAAAATGATTCAGAAAAATGATACATGGGAGCTTGTAAACAGACCTGAAAACAGAAAAATTATAGGTGTAAAGTGGGTTTATAGAATTAAGAACAATGCAGATGGCTCCCTTAATAGACATAAGGCCAGACTGGTTGTTAAAGGTTATAGTCAGCAGCAAGGGGTTGATTTTTCTGAAACCTTTGCACCTGTTGCAAGGTTGGATACTATCAGATTGCTGCTAGCTTTGGCAGCTCAAAAGCATTTGAAAGTGCATCATCTGGATGTTAAGTCAGCCTTTCTAAATGGCTTTCTTAATGAAGAAATATTCATTGAGCAACCTGAGGGTTTTAAGGTCACTGGTGAAGAACAGAAGGTCTACAAGCTGAAAAAGGCTTTGTATGGTCTAAAACAGGCTCCAAGGGCCTGGTATGAGAGGATTGATGGCTACTTAGCAAGGCTCGGGTTCATAAAGAGTATCAGTGAGCCTACACTCTATGTTAAGAAGGATCAGGAGGAGACCTTGTTAATTGTTTCCTTGTATGTTGATGATCTGTTGGTTATTGGCTGCAAAGATCAACTTATTGAAGACTTCAAGAAACAGATGCAACATGTCTTTGAGATGACTGACCTTGGTCTGATGACCTACTTTCTTGGCATGGAGATAAAATAAGGAAGTGATGGCATTTTCATAAGTCAGCAAACATTTGCTTCCAAGGTGCTTGAAAAATTTTGCATGTTGAAATGCAAACCAGTCACTACACCAGTTGCATTGGGAGAAAAATTATCAAGTGCCAGTGAACATGATCGAGTAGATGAGAAGGCATATAGAAGCTTAATTGGTTGTTTGCTTTATTTAACAGCAACTAGACCAGACATTGTCTATGCTGTTAGTCTACTTTCAAGGTTTATGCACTGCAGTAATGTGGCACATCTGAAGGCAGCAAAAAGAGTATTAAGGTATGTCAAAGGAACCATCGATACTGGTGTGAAGTTTTGGAGGGCAAAGGAGCTGAAACTCGTAGGCTATTCTGATAACGATTGGGCAGGGTCAGTTGATGACATGAGGAGCACTTCAGGTTATTTTTTCACCTTAGGCTCGAGTGTTTTCAGCTGGAGTTCGAAGAAGCAACAAACTGTTGCACAATCTACAGCAGAGGCTGAATATATCTCAGCTGCAGCAGCTGTGAACCAAGCCATTTGGCTTAGGAAGATTTTGGATGATTTGAATGAAAGTCAAGTTCAGCCTACTGAGATTAGAGTGGATAATCAATCAGCTGTGGCCATAGCCAAGAATCCAGTCTTCCATGGTAAGACTAAACACTTCAAAATCAAATTTCATTTTGTTAGAGAAGCTGAGCAATCTAGGGAGGTTAGCTTAATTCATTGCAGCTCAGAAATTCAGCTAGCTGACATTTTAACTAAACCATTGGGAGCCAACCGATTTAATGCTTTGAAGGAAAGGATTGGTGTTTGTTGCATACAGACCAAGGAGGAGTGTTGAAGCCGTGGCCTGCATCGCAACAAAGAACCAACAGCAACAAATTGGTCAAAAGACCAACAGCAGCAAATTGTACAATTTTAGCTGCTATACTATTTTGTAGCAAATAAATGGAGTTGGTTCAGTTATAAAATTACTTTTTTGAATATTTGTTCCTATGGAACTTAGCCTAAATATTTGTAATGAGTTAGCTAAGTTAGTAGGAAAGATTGACTGATGTAATAGCTGGTATGCCAGCTTTCTTTTGTATACAAGTTGCTATATTTTTTTGGTAAGTAAGAGCAGTTAAATTAGTAGGTAACTGTCAAATACTTTTGTAACCATCATATATTCAAAGTTTGAATGAAATTATGATGACTTCTCAGTTACAAATTTTCTTGCTGAGTTCTTTTCTTTTGTTTTTCTTTCATTCGTTTTTGCTTTCTTTGCTACTGCCATTTATCCAACAAGAGCATATGATTCAGGAAATTGTAGTTGATTAAGTAACCCGACAAAAAGATCTTGAAATTGCTCAACAGTACCTTGTTGTTTCAGGTTGACCAACTCTCTCATTGGATCCCCGAAAATCTCACAACCAAAATGATCCTGAAGACTCTTTATATACGCTGGCCAAGACAGCATGTGCAGACCTCCATGACGCTGAGAATAGAAATGATGCCACTCCAACGCCCGGCCCTCTAAGTTCAACATTACAAGGCGAACCTTACAAGCATCAGGGGTACCTTCTGCTTCAAAGTATTGGTCCAACTTAGTCCAACTTGGTCCACCATCCCCGAAAATCGATGCCGTCGAACTTGGGACATTCCAACCGGCTAAGTGGGGCAGAAGTTCCCAACACAAATTAAGAATTCTTCATCTGTAAATTACCCCCATCAGAAACCAAAGGATCCGTCTGCATCTGAGGTAGCTCGGCATTCTTAGGTAAGAACCCAGGAGGAGCTCCCAAAACCCCCTTCCCTTTGTCCTGTGGAACGTTTGCTGAAGACCCAGTTGGTGGTGGTCTAAAATACTGACTCAACAAAGCTTGAAGATCACCCTTAAGCTCGGTTTTGAAATCCTGCAATCAGGTATCCATTTTGGTCTCCATTCTGGTCTCCAATTGCGCGATTTCCTCTTGCATTTTCAAAAGTTCCTGCTGCATACTGTCCACCTCCTTTTGCAACCTCGTCGATACACCTTCGCCGGCCATCAAAGGGATCGTGAAAGCTCTGATACCCTTGTTACGGGAGAGATAACGAATAGAGAACAGAGAGAGATTGAGGGAAAAGAGAGAAAGAGAGAATGAGGGAGAGAGAGTTGTTTGTTGAATAATTCCTTGAATAATGCTCCCCATGCAAAACATGCAGGTTTAAAGAGATTACAATGAAAGAAATGACGTGGAAAAAATCTGTTATAACAAAACGCTCTGTATCACTAATTCTTAAACTTCTCGTTTTGACTTTAGCTTTGACATTCTTTTGCTAACATTTCAGCTCACAACAGAGTCAGTCTTGCTCACCATCATGCATTGAAAATTTCTGCTTTTTAGTGTAATATTATGTTAAGGCTCAATCAAAATCCCCCCCTTAAGCTCCACAACCCTAATTATACCCATCTTGTCTTTAGAAAGCCAAGATTCTATCGTGTTTGTGGTTAAATGAAAAAGTAAAAGGATGAAAAGAGAAAATAGAAACGTAGAAAGAAAATAAAATTTAGGAAAGAAAATAAGAGATGGTTGTGTATGTTAGTTCAAAATTATGCATTTTCTTTGAAAAGTTTCATTTTTTTTCCTCTCATTTTTCAACTCTACTAAGTAACAGATGGAAAGAAAATTGTTTCTTTCTTAGTTTTTTCATTTTTCCTACTTTTCTTTCAGTCAATTCAATTTTCTTTCTAATTTTCTTCCCACTCTACCAAACAAACCCTTCGACTAGATTTGAGGATCCTTAATTTTTCACTAGTGTTTTTCACCAATGGATGACCGTTAACAAAAGAGTGAAAAAAATAGATGATTTGGTTCATGAAACTGACAACCCCATGGCTCCACATGTTTTGCTTGTTGACTTTAATAAATCAAATACAACGAAGTTTTTGTCTTAAACCAGAAAGCAAATTTTTGTCCATTGTATTTCGAATAAAAATCCTCGGTCTCTATTTGGAATCACCTTGCCCACCAATATTATATGCCACATAGCCTAATTAAGTTAAAAAAATAATCTCTTTTTTTTTCTTCACCTCATAGTTTCATTATGTTTCCATCTATATTTATTCTCTCTTCAAGTAGGAGCATGTTATTGAGCCTTTACAACAAATCCAACTGTGAAATCTATTGCATTTGATCTTGCCTTTTGTTTTTGACATTTACCAATATTAACGGGGAAGTTAATTCTTCTGTTGGGTTTGTTTTCTTGCCTTTAAAGCCTTGTAATAAGAAGATAATGGAATCAAATTGGACTGTGTAAAATTGCTTTTTCTTTTGGGGATTTTGAAACCTTTAGAGATGATGGAACTAAATCTTCAAAGCTTTGCTCCTTTGGGATTTTGATTTTGCTTTCCCCCCCTCTTTCTACTGTGATGATTAACTCTTACATTCTTCATTTTTCATTGCTATTTTTGTTTATAGCTCCGTTTTCTTATCTTATGGCATATCTCTGTTTTCATTGTCATAAGTTTCTCTTAAGCAAGATTTATGTTTTTAGGCATTGAATTTCAGTTTTCTTCAATTTGTTTATAGATTTCAGGGGTTATGTGAATTAGGGATTTATTTTAGGAAATATGTAATTATGTTCAGAATTAATTTTGAGGCAAATATTTTATCAAATTAAACCAATTACAACTCTTTGAAAATAAAATAAAGATACGAGTGAGATACCAAGTAGAGGCAGAGGAATTTGTTCCTTGTATATCATTGTTATTTCCAAGTGTTTGAGGCTTTCCTCTTCTCATTACCCTAATCATAAACACTTTTTGAGCAACAACATGCTAATTTGTAGGGCAGATTAAAGTACATATTCAAATTGAGACACCAACTTTAGCAAAATGGAATCAATATCATCAATTTCATCATCCAAAGAAAAGAAAGGCATTGGTTCATCGTCATGCAAGGGAAGTAAAAAGACAAGATTTTCATGAAAGAAGAATTGATTATTTGTTGAAACATTCTTTAATCAAAATAAGTAATCCCACTCTGACCACTTTTTGTAAGCACCAAAAAGTTTCCAGCAGTGGTTGACCCATTTTTGCATGTCATTAATCTTTTTAACTCTGCATAACCACAATATTCTACTTCAACCACTGTCGTGTGCTCCAAGAACCCAGATATCGAAACTCCAACTCCTTCCCCTACCATATGACACAAACAACAAATGGGACTCAAACATTTAGAAGCAATGAAATCACTATAATTATGTTTGGTATAAAGAGGATGAAGCTTACCATGTGTGACTAATAGCAAGTTCTCAGAGGGGTATTTATCAGCCAATGCCTTAATAATTTGTTTATATCTACTTCTAGATTCATCCACCGTTTCTTCCCATTGTGGCATCTGTGAATTTTTTAGACAAAAGATGTTGAATTAGGCATAATAAGTTGCATCCAACTATGCTGGAAAGACTAAAAAATGCATGAACTTGAAACAAAAGCAATGCAACTGAAGAAGACCATAGACTAGAGAAAATATAACCAAAAAATAAAAGCTTTTTAGAGATATAGAACAACCATCAGTCTTATTTTTTACTAGTACCAACACACGTATTTATACTCCAAGTACAAATATACAACTAATTAATAACCTACTAACAACTAGTTCTTCACTTCCTCCTTTTAAGCACTGGATAACTCTTCCAAAGAAAACACTCAACTTTTTCTTTAGCCCAAAAAAGGTGGATGATACTAATGGCTTAGTTAAAATATCTGCAACCTGAAAACCTGCTAGCACATAATTCACTTGTAAAGTCTTGCAATTGACTCTCTTTCACACAAAATGTATGCCTAGAACCACATGTCTGCTGCGAGCATGGTACACCAAATTAACACTCAGTGCAATGGTGCTGGGGTTACCACACCAGATAGTTAGAATACCTATAACTGAAACCTCAAGATCTTTAAGAACTGTGTGCACTTAAAGAACCTCAAAAGCAGTGTCAGCAATACTATGATACTCTGCCTCCATAGTAGACTAGAATATAGTCTTATGCTTCTTTGAACTCCAAGAAATAAAATTAGAACCCAAGGAAACATAGTATCTAGATGTTGAACATCAATAATCAATGTTACTACTCCAATCAACATCAGAAAAGGCTGAAAGATGAGATACCTCCCCTGGTGCAATAACAAGCTATGACCAATGGTGCTCTTCAAAGACCTCAAAATACATTTTACTGCAACCAAATGTGTATCCAACGGTTAATGTATAAACTGCACCACATTATTCACATTAAAGGCAATATCAGGCCTAGTATGACAAATATACTGTATGGCCTCTACAATACTAAGAAACCCTTGTACATCATCAATAGCTCAGCCCACATGTTTAATAAGTTTTATAAAAGTAGCCATCGGAGTAGAACAAGATGTGGCACCATCCATCTTGGTTCGAAGTAATAGATCATGGATATACTTTTGTTGTGCGAGTAACAAACAACCATCATTCTTTTTCACTTCAATTCCAGGGAAATGATTGAGTAGTTCCAAACCTTTGAGAGAAAACTTAGCACTTAACTTGGTAATAACATCAACAACTTCGACAAAAGAACTCCCTGTAACCGAAACATCATCAACATAAACCACAAGATAGGTCAAATAACCATCACCAAACTTAGAAAATAATGAAACATCAATTTTAGATTGACGAAATCCAAGCTCCAACAAGTCGTTACGCAATGTTGAAAACCAATTACGTGGAGCCTGCCACAACCCATAAATATCTCACAGAAGCTTGCACGCTGATATAGAACCATTAGGTGCGAACAAATCAAATCTTGAAGGTTACTGCATAAAAACTTCCTCCTCTAGCTTCCCATTAAGGAAAATATTAATTAAATCAATTTGGTGCACTTCCTATTGATTGGTCACCGCCATAAAAATCAAGAAATGCTAGGAAACTTATGTACTTAGTGTAGTAATTTTATCATATTTTAAATTACTGACATAGTCAAATTGATTATTCATAGAAATAAACAAACATCATTTATCTTTATGCTAGTATCACGGGGCTAGAACTTTATTCTGACAAACCGCTTAACCTTGAACGATTTCTTGAGTTCAAATCCGCCTAATTCAACCTTACTCTCAAGATATGAAAATTCTCACAGAAATTCTCTAAGGCACCGCAAATAAAGCGAAAGCAAACTAAAAAAAAATAAAGCCACGAACAAACAGAAAAGCCACAGAAAAATAGTGCACACGAAGTATTTGAGTAAATAATCTCAAAAGTATTCTATCAATTTGAAGAATTAGAACTGAGTGATTACTAATGAAGGAGAAGGCCTTTATCTATAGTTGAGATCCCCTAGATCCAATGGTACATATCAAATTACATCAATGGTTAAGATTTATGCCTATCTACAAAATGAGAGTTCAAAGGGATTTAAACTCTATACATCTTTATCCCTTAGGATTTACAATAATTATGTTGGTAAATCCAATTTTAATTTTATTGGAGTGTTTCACTGGGTCACCAAGACTTCAAGTAGATGAGTTTCTTTATGTGTTTCACGAATCGAGCCAGTTCAAATAGATTAAATGAGCCTCATTTGATCAGTTAATCTCCATGGGATGTTTTGTGTGTATTTGTCACGAGTTTTGATCCACAGCCTGTGACATCCTCGCCTGCCCATTCTTGCGACACCTTTGTCGCGTCTTTGGGGTCATAGTGGTTTGACTCATCTTGATGCCTCAGCTGATTCCTAAATAATCTTTTTGTCGAGTAGTTCCTCCACTCGAAATATTTACCTCAGCTTATGTCTCTGCTACCCACTAACTCAAACTATTTTCCTATTTTGTACATCTTGATTGTGAGAAGTCACCGCTCTTACTTGCCTCCATTGTGACTTGCCTCGATTGGGATCCTCGTGATCCACATAAAAAGACTTTAGCACACTCACATTTAACATCAGGTTAACTTTAAATATTGTTGCTAACTCTGGTTTGTAAACCCCTCAACTTACTTGCTTCAGAACTCTAAAAGGGCCCCCTGTGTCTTTGCCAAGCTAACGGTAAATCATAATTTAAAAAACTAGGAAAGTGTTTGAGATGTACCTCGCCCATTACATTTACTCAATACAACTGTTCAATTTGCATAATTACTTTTCTCTCAAAGTCTTATGCACAACTCACCTCTCTCATAGGTAGTAGCCCCACTAATAACTTAACAAACTTCATATAAATTTTCTACCTCTATAGCATTTCCAAGAGGGTCTTCGTAACACTCTGACTTATTAAGTCAATATTCCTACAACACGAAACATCCTTAACTAGCTGGATTGCCAATAATACATTGATTCCACCCCTTATGTCTCAACTCACCAATACAACACATTATTGTTGTCGGGTATCCAAGATACATATACAATCGACAAAAAGAACCAATAAAACATTAATATTATCAAGGAAATTCAAGCCAAGAACAAAGTCGAAACCATCCAAGTGAATGACCTCAAAACCTTGTCAATATTCCTACAACACAAAACATCTTTAACTAGTTGGTTGCCAACAATGCATTGATTCCACCCTTTATGTCTCGACTCACCAATACAACACATTATTGTTGTCGGGTATCCAAGATACATATACAATCGACAAAAAGAACCAGTAAAACATTACTATTATCAAGGAAATTCAAGCCAAGAACAAAGTCGAAATCATCCAAGTGAATGGCCTCAAAACATTTATTATCTTTTCATTAACCAACTTGTACCTCAACTCCTTGTGCTACTCCCACAATTGAGACCAACTTGATCCTCTTAGTCAGTTTACTAATTGAGAGACCAAGCTTACTCACAACTTTCTCTGATATGAACAAGTCTAATTCCTCCGTATCAACAAGAGACTCTTTCTTTGACCTGTGATGTTGATGTCCATATACATCAATCCTTTCTGCTTGCGATCGCTCTTCACTTTCACATAATCAAGTATCATTAATCCAAGCTCTAAAGCCTCTCTTTAGCTCCATTCTATCTTCTTTAGTGACTGCTGATAACTTAGATCACTCTAGACAGTCTCGCATCCTATGCGAACCACAACATAAAAAACACTTCACTGACTTTTTTTTCATTCTCTTTGACCCTCTTGGCTTCGACAAATAGAGTCAGGGGTTGACAAGTGTTCTATAGGGATATAAAAATATAGAAAAAAATATTCTAAAAAACAAATAACAACTTTTTAAGGCTGCTTGTGAAATAAAAAAGAGTACCAGTATACCAACACTAATCATTTAAACTAATGTTATATATAATGAATGATTATTATCTCGGGTTGGGGCAAGTTTTTTTTCCTAAACACGATTCGACCCAATTCATTGAAGAACTATACTAATCTTGACTCATCTCGAAACCAAATGCAAAAAAAAAAAAACCTCTCTATCAAATTGGCTCATGTTTGAATTTTTTTTACTAATCTCTAAAGGTAATATTGGAAAAAATTAGAGTAAACTACACTATTAATCACTAAACTAAGGATAAATTTTTATTTTTGTCACTTGATTGAAATAAATTACAATTTAGGCACTAAATTATTTGAAAATTTTCATTTAAGTCACTAAACTATTCAAAATTTTTATTTAAGTCACTGTTAATGAGTTCCTAGCAACGATTTAACAATCAATATAGTGGATCAAAGAAAAAACTATTTAAATTGATCTTATATCTAAATTGATCTGACAAACAGTGTCGAAGATCAAAGAAAAAACTATTTAATTTTTAATTCATAAATTCGTAAGGTTTAAAATTATTTTATGAAAAAACTAAATTATAAAACTCAACCATAAAAGAGAAAAAAAAGTGTTCACATTGCATTTAACCTTTTTTTTCTTAATGATTTAAATTAAAATTTTTGAATAATTTCCTTTTTTTTCTTAATGATTTAAATTAAAACTTTTGAATAATTCAATAATTAATGATAAAACCAAAATATGCAGTTAGAAAAAATTATGATAAACCGGATCATGTCGACTTGCCGAGGAAAAAAAATGCAAACTACATTGACAAAATTCTTAAATTGTTTGGCAATGGATAAAGATGAAAATCCACCGCGAATACTACCTTTCCGTAAACTCGTTCAAGACTAGGATCCAACGTCCCACTCGGGAACATAGTCTCAAGCAGTGGAACATCGAAACCGAAGTTTCCATCTTTCGGCGCTACATCAACCCTAATCGCTTCTTTGTTTAACATCTCACACAAACCATACTCAATAGAAACCTGTAAAAATTACAACAAAAAGCTTTGCAGTAAAAAAACAAACAAGAAGGAATCGTTTTTCTATGTAAATTGGTCTGACCTTGACTTTTGATGGGTCGAATTTTATGACGTCGGCAGATGACTTGGCATTGGCCTCGACATCGACGGCACACAGGGCGGCGACGACCTCGGATGCGGTTTGGACGCAGCGGATAAAAGGGGAGACGAAGACTCGGTGGATCTGGAAGGGTAGGATGGTGCGAAAAGTGCGACCGGTTCGGAAAGCCCTAGCCATGCCGTTGTCTACAAGCGGAGGGTCCCACGGCCTCTCCGCCGTTTTTATCCACGTGGGATCGAAGTTATCCTTGCGGTCGCCGTGCCTCATTACGAGGACGTTTTGGTAAAACGTTGTTGTCTCCGACTCAGTCGAAGCCATGGAATGATTTAGAATTCTGCAACGAATGGCGTGGAGATTGGAATCTGCAAGGCAGAGCAAGCACCATTAGAACAGTTGCCATCCTATATTTTTATTTCCTCAAAATAAAAATACAGGTGTTGCAATGTTGGAGATGGGTGCATTGAAAATGTCCGTTTTTTTAGATCTTCAAATAAAATATTATTTCATATAAAATGTGAAAATTTCTCATTCTAATTATTTTATTAAACGCAAATCTTATGAATTCATATTGAAGTTATTAAATAATTTATAAAATTTTATTTAATTAGATGCGTATCGATTTATAGATTGATCCATTATTTATTTTACGAACTCAATTCAACCAGTTAAATTCAGTTTTAATAAATTTATGCTTCAGACTAACTGAAAAACAAATTAAATTTCGCTTATTAAATTTCATAGTTGGTGTCACGAGATTAATAAACCCATGTATAATAATAACGAAATAAAAATGTCTGCCTCTAAAGAAGAGGATTCATATGGTTTTTTGTCTTCAAAATTTATGGAAAATCTTAAATCGCATGCAACAATGCCATTGTAAAACAGATGACAACCAAAATACAAAAAACACAATTGAAGAAATCAAGAAGCCCCATTCCTCTTAAAAGCTTGAGCCTTTTGGGGGTCAAACATCTTGCACCAAAGCGTCTTCCCATCCAGCATGAACTTGATTTGCCTCTTTCCACACAATGTCATCACTAATGGAATCCAACTTGCCTTGAATACAACCTTTCCAAACTGCGGTGTTGTTATATTGTTCTCTTCAGAATCCTTGGGCTGCGGCCAATGCACGTACACCCTCTCCACGCAATCCCCATAATGACTGCACCAAAAGCAAATCATTTCGAAGTTATCGGTCTTACGTATGGATATAAAAATATGACTTTCAAATATCTTCCATATGAAAAAGATTCAACATAATCTAATAATACCCGTATAAGATACATACCATGTTGGATACAAATGGCTAAAGGCTCATTTATACTTACAGGGTAAAGAATCTGGAGATTTCTTGCTCGGTTACAGGGTGTCCATTGGAGAAGGTCATGAACAAGCACCGATCTTCCTCAGGAGCACCGTCGGTTTGAGGAGACCACTCCTTAGCAGTAGCATCCAGTGGTTTGGTTTCAACCAGTTGGGTCATCCACGGCTGAGGATGATATATCATCCACCCACTGCCATCAGAAGACAAGGCCCAGTGTGGTGCATCCATGGGATGTTAGTTGGAGAAGAAACTCTGTATATCTGAAGGGTGTGAGGAAATTGAGAGAAACAGTGGGTATATATAGGGCAATGGCAATGGTTCAGGCACGTTGGCTTTAAAAGGTAAGATGTATCCGTGTAGGGTTTTTTCGTTTAGGGGCGCAACGGTTCCAAATCCTACCAACTTTGCTATATTTTCCACTACATTTCATAACTTCATTTCTATGATTTTACTTATTTATTCGATATCGGCCTTTAAATATGTACTTATCGCGGCGACTTGAATTTCTATATTATTTTATAATTTTAATTATTCGGTTCGGTATTTAAATATGTATGTATCAACTCTAAAGGAATATCTTCAATTAACTGAAACTCCTCATTTCTATCAAAAGTCATCTTAGCAATATAATCGGCTTCAAGGTTCATTTCACGAGGAATATATTCGAGTTTCTATTGATCAATATCCAACAAGTTCCGTTAAATGCGTCGGATAAGTGTTGAGGAAGATGTCTTTGAAAATGATTCCTGAATAGCTTGGATAACTTCATGACTATCAGTTTTGATTAATACTCCATCATACTTTCGACTTTGTAAAATTCTCAAGTTATTAAGAATACCCCATAGTTCAACATTAAAAACTAAATACCGATATTTAAATATGCGGCAACTCAACTTTCACTATAAACTTCTTTATTTAGAGTTCTATTTAATATTTATATCATGTTTGCTCCACTTATTCTTATTGAATTTTTAGTAACATTTCATTAACTTAATTTCTATATTTTTACTTATTTGGTTCGGTATTTAAATATGTACATATCATAACGGCACAACTTTGATAATAAATTTTTTTATTGGTCAAATTTTGCTATTAATCATTGTATTATGTGTAAGTTGTGAATGTAGTCCATATATTTTAATTTGGTCAAATTTAGTCCTTAATGTTTTTTTTAAAATTTTAACAGTAACAATTAAATTCATCAGGTTAAAATTTGCTATTAGTCTCATATTATGCATAAGTTATGAATTTAATCATTATTCTTCAATTTGATTATTTTTAGTTTTACGCGTTTCAAAATTTGAAAATTTAATCCTGACTCAAATAATAACCTTTGAATGACTTTTTTGTGTGAGTATTATGTGAAAATAATAAATTGACATAGTGTTATACATATAATATATTTTTCGTATAAAATGATAGAAATAAAATTTAATGGTTATCATATAAATCAAGACTAGAAATTCAAAATTTGAAAAATGAAGAGAAATTAAACCAAAATATGACCACATTCATTATTTGGAGTTTTATTTAGAAATTGATATCTGGATTGATAAAAATACAAAACACAATAACTTCATATTTGAGAAATTAACCTTTATTGGTATTATTCATTAGATAAATAAATTGGTAAGCTGAGAAATAGACAGATAAAATCCAAGTTGTCAAGAGCAATACATGGTAACAATGCATCATCCTCACTAATGAAGAAATCTGGTCATAAAAGTGACAGCAATTTCACCTTCAACTACCATTTAAATTTTCATAAATAAATAAATAAAAGAAATAATTCATGAGAAACGCTTGACTTGAGAAACCAGGTTAATTTCTGCTTCCACAATTAAGCTATCACACACGATATAGCCTTTGGATGGGTCATGAACAACCTTGAGCGTCATGAACTGTGGGTAACCCCAGTTAACACTTGTTGCACTAAACCAACGTTCAACTACAATTTCAACACAAACCCAACGTTACAGGTGAATTTTGAGTTTCGATTTGAAAATTTTGATTAAAAAAGCACCTGAAAATTCCATGTGATTATCGTTCATTTGGTTCCTTACTCGTAGCTTGTATTCTGCATAGACTTTCCGCTTAGGAGGAAGCTTATTAGCTTCAACTAGCTCTAAAAACACTGATAGAGCTTTGCCTTTGAATTTCACATTTCCCCTTGGGTAAACTGTCAATTTCCTGTTTAATGTTCATGGGGTCAAGATTATACCATTTTATTATCAATTTTTTTTAGTGAGGGAATGAATTGATTATACCATTTTGAATCCCCAATTGTATGAACAGAAGATTCGTAATACTTCCTGTCTAATTTGGAGAAGTGATCCATCTTGAAAATTATGGTGTTGTCTTCAGGTTGTTTAACCATGGAAAGGCATTCCCATTTACAATTGCGTGCCAATGGGAATACCTCTGCCCCAAATATGCAACAATCACCAACAAGGTACCCATTGCATGTGTCGTTAAATGAGTCGAGGGAGATAAGTTGAGCGAAGCCCCATTCAGTTTTCATCCAGTGAAATCTCTTCACTGCTCCATCACCATCTACCAAGTTTACCAGACCAAATTAGTGGCGAATTATGTACGTATATGATCATGAAAAAAAGTATAATAATGGAAACCTTCAATGGTTAAGTACTTGTCTCGAATCTGGTCAAGCACAAATAACCTGAAGCTGACATTGACTTCCCATGTTAGAGGTAAATTTTCTGTTTCCTCTATTACTAAGTAAAGGGAGATGAAGCCATTTCCATTGCTTTTATTGTCTCCGTTTGGGTACAATGACAATCTCCTAGGCAAGTTTTTAAACCAAGATCCAAGATTTAATTCAATATTCTCAAACAATGACTTCTTTAATATATATATGTTCATACCATTTGTAACCCGAAGCTTCAAAAGCATCAGATTCATACTTTTCAACACCTGTTTTGGCCAACAAAGAGAAGGCTTCAACTTTAAATAAGAAATGAGCTGGTGGGAAATCTCTTGTTATTCTTCTGATTCCTACAAAACATACAAGAGAAAAAAAAAACAAGACTATTTCATTACTAATCAATATTATAGAAAGACAGTTTCAAGGAAGAAGAACAATGAAAATCAAACCAAGTTTCTTGGGATTATCCTCCATTAGCTAAGCTATTAACACTGTGAAGGGTTTTTTTTTTTTTCGTTTCTTTTAAAAAAGTTCTTATTTTATATATGAATGGAAGATGAAGAAATTATATATTGTCCTATAATATATATGTATGAACATTTGCTTGTCTTGTAAACTTTGAACACGTTTTAGGATCCCCCATGGTGGGGTTTCCAGGTTTACATTAAATATGAATACTTATCCTGAGAGACAGGCACTGGTTAGGGGGACACGTAATGTTGATACGAGGATTGTGTTTGATTCTTACATTATCTGCAAGAAAACCCATCTCAGAACTTTGCCTTCCAAACATGTTTTTTTACCTCAACTCAACAATGAAGATTCTATTTGTATAGAAGCCTGAAATGAAAAAAACAATTTTCAATATTTAGTGCTCCTGAGGTTATTTATTTATTTATTTATTGAAGGATTGAGCATAAAAAAAGAAAAAAGGTTACATATTCTTTTTGACATAAGCACACAGTACTCTCAAAATGGAAAAAGGCAATAACTTTTGTTGGAGTGTCAGATTCTTCCAAAAATATTCTTATTTTCTTTTTTTCCTTTTTTGAGAAAAGAAAATTCTTAGTAATTAAGAATGAGTTTTTATGTGGAATATAAGAAATTCATGACTTCAAAATTAAACTTTTTTCTTGACAGATTATTCTGAAACCCATTCAAGATGTAGAGGACTCTTTACCATAATCACTTTTTTTTTTTAAAAAGGATAGAAATTTTTATAATTCTTTATATATTTTCTTTAAAATGATTATTATGATATTAATTTTTTTATCTAAGCAATATCGAAAATACTTTATTAAAAACATAAAAGAAATATCTTTATATATCAACCGACACTAGCCATCACCAAAAAAGTTAAAATACCAAGCTAGGGCAAAACACTTATGTAACACAACACAAAGAATTCCAAAAATGAAAAATTTTCAAAAAAACACAACATGCTTTTTTTTTAACATTAATGTCATTATAGGTTGTTATCTTATTTTTCTCTTTTTGATACAATGTTTAGAATTACCCATAGCCCCTCCCCAACCCTTAAATAAAAGGATAAGACGTTTTAACGCATTTGAACCCTCGTCCTCCCGCACGAGCAACAATGTCGACGCCAATCAAATTAAGACTCAATTGACAAAAACACACGACTTAAGAACACCAGTTAAATGCACCAATTTAGTGTTTTAAATGTTTTAATAATTATAAATAAAAAAAATTATAAGTGATGTAAAAGTTATATCACTGAATTAATAACTAAAAATTATCACTATTTCAAGTGATGAATTATGCCTCTTAAATATTAAAAGTTATGTCAAATTAAAGTTTATTCATAATAGATATGATTATCTTAATAGGTGCCTGGATAGTAGAACTTTTATGAGTAGGAGTTAAATTTCATTTGTAAGGCATAACCAAAAAACATGACAATAAAGTTTCCTTTGTTATTCCACCATCTTTTATATTCAGAAATTTTTTTATAAAAAGTTAATGTAGAAGTTTTTTTTTATAGAAATTAATATTCTTGTTATACATTGATCAATGCTTAGTGGATTGTTTTCGTTAGTGCAAATTTAAACTATCACTAGACTTCATTATATCTTTGGGGGTTCATTTAGCAATTGCTCTTTTACACACCCAGATATATGATGGAACCTTAAAGAAATGGGCATTGTTACATGCCCTAAAGCCTTCGCTAATTTCTCACAAGTTTATTTATTTAACCCCACACATCAACAATTTTAATGTTCTATCTTTATAAATTTATGAGAAATTAAAGAAGGCATGTTGCTTCACCACACTTCGCATGGCACAACAAGCATGGTATTATAAGGAAGGCTATTGACAATTGAGTCAAATAAAAGTATGTTATTTTGTTAAAATTTGATTTAAAAGAATTTTTTGTAGTAAGAAAATCTACATCAAATTTATTGCTTTACTCTTGTTTCATGAATTAGATTTCAATTGTTATTTGTTTATTGAAGTATGCCATGTAAAAAGTATGGGTTTCTCATGCATCAAATCTTTGATAAAAGATTACATGTTAGTTTATTATATGCATGATATTTTAACATGTGTAGTTATGATTGGTATAAAATTATATAATATATAATACATATAACAATCATGAAATGAATAAAGAACAAAAATGGATGGAATGCAAATGTATAGTTGGAAAAAGTTCTATTAATGGACAAAAACAATAATTTTTGTTTTAAATAGTGATGACATTGTTCAAACATTAGTCAAACTTTCATCTAGTTGAAGCATGGTTAATTTTTCTAGTTAAGGTAAAATATTGGAAAGCATTAACTTATATAATAAGATTACTATTCTGATATGAAATTTTATAGTGAAAATATGTAACATGTTAAAAACATTCAAACTTATATTCTCTAGTAGTTTGTATCGAGCTCTGTCTATATGGTAAAGTTTTTCACTTTCTAGCAACGAAAACTATTACAAGATACTATTGAATATCAACACCAACTTATTGGAAGATATATTTTGTTAGTGTTTAGGTTGTAAAAAGTTTACCTTTTGTGAGTAGTCTTTAGGAACTAAGTACTTTGTTAGTAAGGGAATGAAGCCCACATCACTTAGGTGCAAACAACAGAAGGATTATGAGTTTATATAAAAACCCATATCCCGCGTTGCTTAGAAAATAAGGGTAGTGGGACCTTGGGTTTTTATAAAAACCTATATTGTAAGTATTATTTGCACCAAAACCAAATATTAAGTTTTCTATTTGGTTTTTTAAATTCCTCATTTATTTTCTTATTTTGGAATGTTGGGAGGTGTAGCTAAATATCAATTTAGTGGTTCTTTGGTTGCAGCATTGTTTGACCTTTTGCATCAGAAAAGAAATTTTCATAGCTACTTGAAGATTATCCTTGATTGCATAGTTGTTGGAAGGAAGTGTGGTGGTGTGAAATTGCATGTCTAAGAAAGGTTTTGGCTAAGGAAAGGCTTGGTACTTAAGAGTGTCCACTGTGATCCACCTCTCTTTTCCTGGTAACCTACTTGGTGCATTGTTCATAAACTACTTTCACTATTTCAATATTCAATTGCAAGAATCATTTGTTGACACGATGACAAACATACAAGTTGTCGGCGAAATGAAGAAGCTTAATAATAAAAACTATAATACATGGTCAACTTGCATAATATCTTATATACAAGGACAAGATCTATGGGAGGTTGTCAACAGTAATGAAGTGACATAATTAGAAGCCAAGGATGCAAGTGGCACACTAAGAAAATGGAAAATAAAAGTCAATAAGGAAGCTTGGAATACACTCGCCAAGCTGATTTATAAAAAGAATGATATAAAGCTCTAACTTCTAGAAAGTAAATTATTGTCAGTAACATAAGGAAATATGTCAATAACATAATATTTCCATAAAGTAAAGATGTTATGTCAAGAGATTTCTGAGTTGGATTCTGAAGCTCCAATTGATGATACTAGAATGAAACAGATCATCATCTACGGGTTGAAACCAGAATATAGGAGTTTTGTTATTGTTATACAAGGATGACAAAATTAACCTTCCTTGTCGAATTTGAAAATTCGTTAGCTATTCAAGAAGTATTAGCTAAAAAAATGGAAGTCTTGCTAAAGAATGAAGAAGACGCACTTTATGCCAGTAAGGGCGAAAGGAAATTCAAGTAGCATGACAATGTTGAGTCCAAGAAAAATGATGAAAAGTCAAAAGGTCATTAAGGTGAAAGGAGCATTCGTGAAGGGGGATATTCGAACAACCACGACAACAATAAAATTTTTGAAGGAAAGTGTTATAATTGTGGGAAAGGGGCCATATGACATGATCTTGTTGGTTTAAGAAAAATCCTTTGAAGAGTAATTTTGTTACTTCTATTAGTGAAGAAGATTGGGATCTAGAGGCATTATTTGTTATCAAAAAGGAAGGTATGGTGGAGAGCCAAGGTGCTGCAACAAGAGGTAAAAAAGGCGTATCAAGCAGGAACTCAAATGATGTGGCGTCGTCTATGGAGAATAAGCTTGCAAAGGTACAAAAATCCATGGCGAATGTCATTGATCAAGTGGAGGACATCCAAGGTCACATGGATGGACTAGAGATGGGTAGCAAAGAGTCCAGTGAAAAGCCCAAGGAAAACCAAAAGGGAAAGCTCTAAGGGGCCCTTAAAGTAATGATAAGTGATTTGGCCCATAAGAACTAAGACCTTGTAGCCTTGGTAGAGGCCATGTGCAGCAAAATCGTAGAGCTTAAAGAGGACCTCACGAGACTTAAAACCACAGAAGGCATGCTTGGTACCTCGAATCATCGTTAGGACATTCTGAAGCCCAAAGACTTCAAGGGTTAGAGAGATGCCAAGGATGTGGACAATTTCTTATGGGGCATGTGTAACACCCTATACCTGACTCAATTACTGGGTTTGGGTATCCAGTGTCATAATTAACCCGACTTACTTAACAAGGCTTCTATTCGATTACTCACAACCTTAGTTAATATTAAATTATACATCTATTGCTACTATACAACCCTTATTCAATTCCATAGATCACATTTGATTTCAAAACTTAAATTTTGATTATATCAAGTACTAAGTTTTTGCAACCTTTCAACCTTATTAGGCGTGAACAAATATTACAATAAATACTGAGGCTTAAAACTTTAATACGGATATACTTAATAAATCCCCAAGGCATGGCCTCTAAGGGTTCCCCTCTATATATGCATGAAACAACTACCACCATTCGCAAGAAGTTGGCGATGTTTGGCTTGATCCCTCTACACGAACCTCGATTCATCCATAGACCCTGCAATAAGGCAGTAAGTGTATCACTAAGACTCTATGTTAGTAGGGAATAAGAATAAAAGCACAGAGTTTAAACTCTCTATATATCACTGAGTGCTCCACAAATTTTCTGGTGTAGCTGATGCTTTGCATTCTCTAAGCTAACCGTTGGTAGACACATCCACCGATTTAGTCGTAGGGGTATTCTTCCAAATAACATTTTCTTCTGGGATTTGTCCCTGTCTAACATCTTAGTATTCCATAGTGTCAACCATATATACAGTTACACAAATTAACGACTTCTAATGGCAGACTAGAAGATGTCTCATTACCAATGCAGATTCCAACTGAACTTTGTAAAGACTCATTGTATTACCCCAAAATTTTCTTCTTATGAATTAGCCTGTACTTAAAACTCAACTTCTAAGGCAAATCCATTTATTGATATTCTCATTTTTTGACTTGAATAAGAGGCTTGGCGGATACATAATGTAACATCCCTAACCCGTATCCGTCGCTGAATTAGGGTTTCGAGGCATTACCGAACAAACACAACCATTTTTAAAACCAAACTGATCACAAACATGGAAATTAAACCATTTTCGCATGGCTATTTATATATATACAATCCAAATCTAACCAAAATCATACTCAAACCTATACATGCCATAAGATCGAGTTCAAACTGTTAACAAAATACCAAAAGAAGTCGATAGTGTGATAGACTATGCTGATGATCCCCGAGCTCGTAACGCGTCTCCAAAATCTATAAAACAAATGAACAAAAACAATCTAAGTAAGCTTTTATAGCTTAGTAAGTTTATAGCATAACCAAAATACATATAAACGATCATATGTATAATCATTATATACCTAAAAATCAAGTTACATACATAATCATTAATTGCATATATATATTCCAAATATACTTATCATTTGCATTTCATTGAATGCTTGTTTATGATCTTTCAAAAACATATGTCAAAAACTTATATTTCCACTTATAAACTACATGAATCATATGCACATTTATACTTCTAATCCACATGTGCCGATTTCGTACAAGTATATTCAACAATTTTCATATCAACCAATGTATATATGCCTATTCACTAAACTTATAGATTGAAACATTTATAAGCTCATCGAATACATATAAATAAATATTCATATACTTATTCATTATATATATAACCCAAAATCAGTTATATTTATATATCTATCTAATGCATATAATCACATAATTTAACATATTCACCGGCACTTAGCCTGCTAGGATTATAGCCTGATTCATATCACCGGTCACGTAGCCTGCTAGGTTTATAACCTGATTCCGATCACCGGCACTTAGCCTGCTAGACTTATAGTCTGAAAAATTCACCGGCATTTAGCCTGCTAGGCGCTTAGCCTGAAAATTTCAATTTCACAGATACAAGGATGATTTCTCGTATATTTCTTAATAGCAACACACATTCATAACATTTATGTATAATTCACATCCTCAACTTTATCCCAAGAAAATTTATAATCCCTGTTCGAATCATACAAGCATTTACAATTTATACTTTTAATCCAATGCAAACCTTAAACATATATATATATACATATCCATTCGACCATATATATATCAATATATAATTCCATACCTAATTCAATACAAGAAATTATACCTGTACGTAAATATATATATGCATAACTATATATTCGAACCTCACACATATGCATATATATATAACACTCATACTTAAAATTCATTAAAAGTACATATACATATATGTAAGCATGTTTTTTTTTTCAAATATAGCATATACATATAAATTACAATTCACATATACATATCTATTCGAAACTTCTCATACAATCATTGGTTACACAACTTCAAATAAATCCAAGAGTTTATACATGTATATACCTATATATATATTCGCACCATATATATATTATACATACCTTTGATTAAAATCAAGAATTTATACCTATGCAACATTCATACTTTAACTAATTTCAATAACTTTTATATATATGCATATATATTCTAGCATTATATACATATATATACATACTCATACCTTTATCTAATTTCAAGACTTGTTCATGTATTTACATATATATATTCGAATCTAACATATGCATATATATCTTTCTCACCTAAATTCAAGACAAGTGATTTACATATATATATATACATGCTTATTCGAATATCAACTATACTTTTATACATTTCTTACCTTTATTTCAACCCATAAATCTATACAAGATTTTACTTGTATATTCGAACATGCTATATATATAAATATGATCCATACTTCAAAATTTATTCAATCAATATACTTTTAATTATAGCTCAACCCATAATACAATTAGTATACATGTATAAATATTAATTTAATAACTTTTAATTGCTAATAGACTTACCTCGGACGATGGAAAATCGAAGTCGGACGATTATTCGACTAATTTGGCTTTTCCCCGATCTAACTCCGATTTCTTTGGTTCTCGATCTAAATATATTCAAAATAAGATAATTTATTTATTAACACATTGAATTTAGTCCAAAAACACATAATTTTGCAAATTACTATTTTGCCCCTAATATTTACACTTTTTGCAATTTGCTCCTTATTGCATAAAACACAATTTACATAAAATTTGCCCATACCACACAAGGGCCGAATATTCATGGTTCTCATACAAGTCCACACATTGAATTTATTTCACATTTTAGTCCCCCAAAAATTTAATTTCACAATTTAGCCTTATTTACTCAATTTCACTAAAAATTTCAATACAAAACATATTAATCTATCACATATCTTTCATTTTTCATCATAAACTATCACAAAGTCCAAGCATTCATCAATGGCACATTTCAAAATCATCAACAATTCACAAAATTAAAACATGGGTTTTGAAGAACACGAAGCAACGATCTCAAAAACGTAAAAATTATCAAAAACCGAAGTAAAACATACCTTTAATCAAGCTAGTTTTGTGCCGAAACTTTAACAAGCATGGATGAATTCTTTCTTTGCTATATTCGACCAAGAAAGATGAAAAATGACCCTTTTTTTATGTTTTAATATAACATATATTAGCATAAATTTTAGTTTACAAATTTAACCTTAAATAAATAAATTATAAAACATATAATATAAGGGCAATGTTGACCATTGCCACCCACTATCATCTAAATGGCTTAATTTCCATTTAAAACCCCTATTTTTGAAAGACAACAACAATTGGGTGCTTTTAGATTTAACCCCTAAATTTTCATTTTATGCGATTTAATCCTTTTATTTAATCGGACACTTTAACGGCAAAATTAAAGCACGAAATTTTCACACTAGTAAATTCACACATAATAAACACAAAAAATAATATAAAAATATTTTTCTAATTCGGATTTGTGGTCCCGAAACCACTATTCCGATTAGAGTCAAACCGGGTTGTTACACATAAACTCCTCATTCCTTGCAAACCTGTACCTGTAAGACAGTGTCATAAGATTTTTCTACTTTAGAACCTTTTACTAAGACACTTCCAATAGCAGGTAGTTCCTAGTTGATTATCTCCTTCTTCAATCTCCCTTGGCAAACTTCCATAATTGATAGTCCAAAGTGTTGGATCTACTGCCTTAAGTTTAGTGTTTTCGTCAATATACACTTGTAATTTTTTTGAACAAATTTGTTAATAAAATAAATTTATTGACTACATTAATATACTTTGTATAACTGTCCTCACATTACTCTCTAACCCATGGATCATACAAAGTGTTGGCATTGTTTCAAACACATATAGAAGTACTGAATTGAAACTTTGAAAAGAAGAACGATTCCGAATAATGTCTCTTTCTCACACATACACAACTAAATGAACGAATTGACAAGTAATGAGTTTTAGTTTTCATCAATCCAAAGATTTTCACCAATCATTAACCTTTTCTTTTCAACCAATGTGAGATATTTATAAAGAACTTATTAGAGTTCTAATTATTTGGAATTACTAATAAAATAAATAGTCATATGTTGAACATACCTTATGTTGGATCTAGTACATTAAGTGTATTATATTCATTTTGTATCATTGTTTTTTTTGAACAAATTGGTTTAATAAAAATATTCATTAATTAAATCAATACCATTTTTATATTGTCCTCGATGTTTTTGCACGCAAAGCAATGAAAGCAAATATTGGCTCACTAGTTATCTAATATTTAACTAATACTAAATGATATTATGTGGTTGGATCGTAATATAGAAAGACAATATGTATTGTTAGATAAACTTAAACATGTCCTTAGTCTAATCAAAAATTAGTAAACCAATTCAAAGACTAATATATCGTTTATCAAGTCCAATTGGGAAGTTGTTTTGTCTTGAGCATTGAAGCGAATGACTCCCAAAAGATAGAGACATAAATGTGACTAACTAGACTGATAGTACATCATACATGACCCAAGTAGAATAGATCTTAGATCCGTGTTTATAGATTTACTCACTTGTGTCGTTCATAGTGTGGTATACATTAATCCTGAGTGGATGATGAATTATGTATGGGTGACTCGTATACTTTAATGTAAGTAAAAACCTAAGTTCAAACAGATAAGGAACCAAAAGCTAGTGTGTTGAGTATATGACTTCTACAATATGTAGCATCATTCACAATTGTGGAATTCCTAGCCCAACTAATGGGTAAATGATATCCTTTCATTACCATTACATGATAGATGAAAAGTAAACATGGTCACAGTTCGTTTGTCTTTATGATAAATGACTTAACTACTATTTGATAGTAATTGATTTTTCATAAGATATAATGGTTATCATGAGATAAAATAATATCATATTAGGAGAACAAATTTATCCTAAAGAGATTAAAGATATCCAATGAAGGTAACACACTTATGACAAGGTCATTGGATGAACACTTATTAAGTAGCTTTCGTAATGGTATGTATTAGGGAGAACTTAGTCACGATACTATAGTGGAATGGCTTCGTGACTAAATAAGTTTATAATAAATAGGGGGAAAGTTGAAATTTAATTATAAATTATTTGATCTCTAATTATATATATCCAATCGGTCCCTCTGTTAGCTTGTTGAAACTAGAAATAAATTGTATGTAGAAACAAATGAACAAAAATGAATGGAAATGATGAAGTTAGATAAATGAGTTGTATTCACAAATGAATATTTTTTTCTCACTAAGTATAAAAATGACTTGAGAATTAATGTAATGCTTTCGAATTATTATTTAATTAATTATAATTAAATAAATGAAATGAAATTAATGAATCATTATGAATCTGTTGAATAAGGAAATTAAATATATTTTTCTCATAGGTTCTTTTACAGTAAATTTTTTATAACTTTAATGGTCTTAGAATTGGGTTAAGAAAATTATTTAATTGAAAACTAATTTAGTTGATTAAATTAATAGAATTGATAATATTTATTTTGGGAAATAGAATATCAAGTATTGGGTTTGATTAAATTATAAAGTATTGGGTTAATAGATTAAGAAGCACATATAATTGGACCTAATACATTAGAGGTCCAAATCCTCTTATACAAGATGACGGCAACCCTAGTAGTTTTTATGGGTGTGCGCCCACCCTTACTCCAGTTGGAGTAGGAGTGTGTTTCTTTATTAAATAAATATTATTTGTGTAAGTCTTATTCAACCAAGATCCTCTTATCTCACCTTATAAATAGATGACACTGGTAGAGGTTCTAACATAAGTTTCATATATCATTATTCTGCCAGAAAGCTGTGGAAATTTATTTTCTTAGAATAAATTGTATTTTCTGTGAATTACGATTACTATCGCTTTCTATTAAGAGAATTACTTTCCCACTAAAAGTAATAATTTAGCTTCTTGTTCTCTATTTTCTTCGTGTTGCTCGAGCCTACACTCGACGTTATTCATGGTATGAGGATAGTAGAGAAGGCCAATCGATTGTAAGCTAGGATCGACTTGAATTCGTCTCGCAAAAAACACATGTACTTTTCGTTAAAAGTTTATTACTATAAATATCACAAACCAGCTCGGTTTTCAAAATTTCAAACTTCCACAATTACAATAAACCATTTTCTTAACTAAAATTTTCCAACACCTTATAGGTGGCAAACATCCTACAAGGACTTCTTTTTGCACCACATTTGCTTCGACGACAAACATTCCACATATTTGTCGACCCACCTAATTGACCCCAATTGAGCCACTTTAAGGGCCGGATATCTATTTTGGACTCTTAATTAATTTTAGTAAATAAACCAAAATTAATTACCTAATTAAATAATTTACACAAGCCTTGTTTTAATCTTATTAAAGTCAGGAAAATCGTATTAAAATGCATGTGTAACATTATGTAATTAATTTTATTCCATTCCAAATAATTAGATAAAATGAAATCAGACATATATAATTAGTGCTTAAATAGTTGTAATAAAGTCCTAATTCTTCTTCTATTAATCACAAGATATGTAGTCACTAAGCCATTCCACTGAAGTACTGTGACTAATTTCCCTATTATATACCATTATGAAAGCTATTAATTTCAAGCTTTAGTCTAATGACCTCATCATTTTTGTGTTACCCTCATAGGATTTCCTTGATCCCTTTAGGTTAAATCCATTCACCTAATTCGATCAATTTTATCTTATGGTCACAATTATATCTTCTGCAATGAAAACAATCATTACTCGTACTAGTAATGCTAAAATCATTTATCCAAGACAAATGACCTTGGTCAAGTTTCATTTTCATAATATATACAAAGTCAAAGAGAGGATATCATTTACTCTTATTAGAGCTATGAATTCCACTATTGTAAGTAATGTTATGTCATGCACAAATCATGAACTTAATGTACCAACTTTCAGCCCACTGTCATGAGAGCTGAAGTTTTCAATACATCAAAACACATAAGTTATACACACATGATATATCACTTACTCAGAATTTAGGTAAGCCACTCTATGAACGTCACAAGTGAATAAATCCATAAACGAATCTAGGATAAATTGAACTTAGGTCCAATCCAATGTATTGTTAATCCAAACAATCACATCTATGTCTTTATTTCTAGGAACCAATCCAACTCTGATAGCTTAGAAAAACTATTACATCTATGTCTTTATTTCTAGGAACCAATCCAACTCTGATAGCTTAGAAAGACTATCTCTCTAATTGGACTCATAAACGACATAATAGTCTCCTATTTATTTAAATCATTGGCTCAATCTGATTCTATGGACTGTGGGTAATTTAGATTAACTACTAATATAAATTGTCTTCTCATATTATAATTCGTCTATATAATGTAACTTAATATTAGTTAAATGTTAGATAATCAATAAACCAATATTTGTTTATACATTTAGTGTAACAGCCCAATTTTTAGTAGTGTCAGAACAGTGATTTGAGATCACTAAATTCGATGAAAAAGTTAGAAAAGTTTAGTAATTAATAATTATAAGTTAAGTGTGATTTTAGAAATATTTTTGAATTAGTGAATTTTGTGATTTAAAAGAAATTATTAGGTAAATTGGGTCGAAAACGAGGTATCGAGACCTCGATATTATAAACTGAGCCGTAAATATTTTTATAAATATTTACGGAGTGTCATTAGGGTAGTATTAAAGTTTCGTTAAGAAATTTCAACGTTTCAATGGTTAATTGATTAAAAAGTATTAAATTGCAATAAAGATAAAAGTTTAATTAAAGATTAAAGAAAAGTTTAAAGGACCAAATAGGCAATTATGTCTTTTTTTAAAGTTGAGGCGGCATAAGTAGATTTTTTAAAAAAAAGCTAAAGTTAAAATATATTCTTATTATAATAATATTATCTAATAATTGGATTGTTTCATATTCTTTTTGAATAGGTAAACTCCTTTCTTTTGTTTTTATAACATAACTGTAAAAAGCATTTAAATTTTCAAAAATTGTTTTTTTGTAAATTTGGTTTGTTGGAACTCTTGGAAGAGTCCAATTATCAAATCTTTGGGGAATATTTTCATAATGTTCTTCTTGTTCATTAACAGTATTGTTTGAGGTTTGGTCAGATTCTTGAGATTGATTAGAAACAAAGCTAGCAGAAGAATTGGTTCTTCTAAGGAAAGGAAACATTCTTTGTTTTCGTATTTCCTACAGGGGGTTCTACTATCTGAATCTCTGATATAATATTGTTTTCGGGACTTCCTGGTATCAGAGCCAAGGAGGAGCAGGTATTCTTAAGTTTAAGAAAATATTCAATTTGTTTTCGTTATTTCTGAGTTCTGGTTTAACTATCTTTATTATCGTATTATTATTTTGCTGAGAATTGATACAGTGTCCAGTTAGCCATGGGTTAGGCGTGTCAAGGACTAAGTATCCCCGTAAGCAACTTAATTAATTCAGAGATTCAGATAGTAGAACCCCCTGTAGGAAATACGAAAACAAAGAATGTTTCCTTTCCTTAGAAGAACCAATTCTTCTGCTAGCTTTGTTTCTAATCAATCCCAAGAATCTGACCAAACCTCAAACAATACTGTTAATGAACAAGAAGAACATTATGAAAATATTCCCCAAAGATTTGATAATTGGACTCTTCCAAGAGTTCCAACAAACCAAGTTTACAAAAAAACAACTTTTGAAAATTTAAATGCTTTTTGCAGTTATGTTATAAAAACAAAAGAAAGGAGTTTACCTATTCAAAAAGAATATGAAACAATCCAATTATTAGATAAAGTCGTCATTAATAAACTCAAAGAACAAAGATACAAATACATCCATTTTGGATTAGTCCAGGTTGGAGTCAAACCTCTTAGTGTTGAAGCCACTAAAAATACCTCAATATTAGTAGTCTTAAGAGACCAAAGACACATCATGTTTAATGACTCATTATTAGGAACTATAGAAACAAGCCTATGTACTGGCCCAATACATTTTCATTATTATCCAAATTTTATGGTTTCTTTGACTGATAAAAACATTTTACAATCTTTAACACTTCAAATACATACCCATAACTACAAAATGCTTCCAGGTACAGAAGTGTTAACTTTGGTTTATAGACTCCATTTCAAAGCCATGTATTCTGTAGTTAATACCAAGGCTTTACTCCAAAGCCCAAAAGGAGAAACCCTCTTAATAGAGACAGACACCACAAGATCTCATACTACAATCCCCAGAACAATACAATGGCATGAGATAAACCTTCCTGATAAGTGGAAACTTGAAGGTGCTACAGACCCTGTGGCACCAACCCCCATAAGAAACACTTCATTATGTGAAATTTCTCAGCACCAAGATGGCACAGTTGAATTAAAATTCAATAGTCCACAAAGAATGCCTCCAAGACACTCCTTCGAAATAGGAAGTACCAGCACAGCTTTTAGGAGGTTAAATATAGAAGAAGAGTCAAATCCAGAAACACAAACAGTAGATTTTAGGACAACCAGAGCCTCTGTCTCTTCTATCCCAACAACATTTAGGACCAATTTACAAGGAATAGATAATTCCTCAAATATAGCTCAACCTATCTATGCCAGACAAGAAGAGAGTCCCCAAAATTCACCTAACATGTCACCAACTTATTCATCAATGACTAATAATGCAAGACAAAGAGAAAATTCAGAAATATTTGTTTTAGAAAAATTGTTTGAAATAAATAAAGAATGGTGTAGAAAGCACTTCTATTCCAACAAAAATAAGTAAAAAAGAGAAGATTACTTTAAAAATTATAATGATAAAAAAGAAAATATTCTTCAAGAATATTATAGATTTATGAATACTCATAAAGTCCATATAAAATTCTTTGAATGGTTTGAAGAATATTATTTAGGATCTGTTAATACAATAAGTTATAATACTAGATGGCAAACTAATAAAGGAGAAGTTGAATCTCGACATCCCCCTTTAATGGAGGTTCAATATCTTCATAAGAATACTGGAATAAAAGCAAACCCTTTAAGAATGAGAGCTCCCGATGCAGGAGAACAAATCTCATAAAATGATATCAAAATGATAGTAGAACAAAACAATTATACAAATATTAATCTTCATACAATAGGAAAACAATTAGATTATATTGAAAATTTGGTAGAAAGTCAACCAATCAAGAGAGAACCAGTAAAAGAGATAACCGAAAAAAGTTCCAAAGAACCAATATTCACACCTTATGAGATTCCAAAAGCTTTCCAAAAATCCCAAAATGATTTCCTAACAGAAATCCAAAATAGACTTAATGCTTTAGAAAACCATAAGTCTGAATTAATCGCCCCTGATACCCCAATACAAACCCAATATTCAGTAAATACATTACACCAATCCTCCCAATCTGACTCGGATCAGTCAGATGAACAACAAATTAACAAGATGGCTTGGAAAGAACCAAAAAGATTATATTATCCAAAAATCACTGCACCTGATCTTAACATAGAAGAAAAACCTGTTTTCCAAAATAAATACAATGCTAATACAATGTATGAATGGAATATAGATGGAATGTCCGAATATAATATTCTTAGTTTATTACAACAAATGATAATGGTTTCAAATGTTTATAAAACCCAAAATCAAAATGGATTAATCAATGACCATGCTATAGCTAATCTTTTAGTTGCTGGATTTACTGGTCAATTAAAAGGATGGTGGGATCATGCACTGACTAAAACCCAACAGGAAGAAATTTTAAAAGCAATAAAAAAAGATGACCAAGATAGAATTATTTTAGACGAACAAGGAAGAGAAATCCAAGATGCAGTAGCAACTTTAATTTTCTCAATCTCTAAACACTTCATTGGAGATCCTTCTCATCTTAAAGATAGAAATTCAGAATTATTATCAAATTTAAAATGTAAAAAATTAACCGATTTTAAATGGTATAAAGATGTCTTTATGACTAGAGTCATGCAAAGATCTGATAACCAGCAACCATTTTGGAAAGAAAAATTTCTAGCAGGACTTCCCACATTATTAGGAGAAAAAGTTAGGAATCAAATAAGAGAAAATTACAAAGGTATTATTCCATATGAAAAGCTTACATATGGTGAACTAATTAGTTTCACCCAAAAAGAAGGATTAAAAATTTGCCAAGATTTAAAATTACAAAAACAACTCAAGAAAGAAAGATATCAATATAGAAAGGAATTAGGATCATTCTGCCACCAATTTGACATCAGGAATGAGCCTTCTTCTTCAAAAACATGTTGCCCTGAAAAGCCAAAAAATAGGAAAAAGAATATTTCAGAATATTATAAAAAACCTAAATATAAAAAATACAGAAAAGGGAAGAAACAACAAAAAACAGAAAACAAAATTGACAAAACAATAAAATGTTATAGATGTGGAAAACCAGGACATATCTCAAAATATTGTAAAATCAAAAGAAAAATCAATAACTTAAATTTAGAAGAAGAGATAGAACAAAATTAAATAAAATCCTATTAGAAACAACTTCTTCTGAAAATGATACATCTACTGAAACAGATGAATTACAAATAGACGAATTACATACAACATCCCAGTCTTCTGGAGATGAGAATGAACCTTCAATTAATATGCTAACTAAAGATCAAGAATTTGTGATAGAAGTTATTGATAAAATTCAAGACCTAGAGCTTAAAAGAGAATACCTTTTGAAATTAAAATCCTCATTAAAAGATAAACCAGAAAAAGAAAAAGAAATCATTTCTAGTCAATCACAAACGTATAATATACAAGATATAATATTTAATAAATATGAAAAAATAAAACCAAGACAAATTACAAACTCTGAATTACAGTTGGAAATAAAACAGATTAAATCAGAACTTTCTCAGCTTAAAATAGAACAACAAGAAATGAAGGAACAAATTAGATCCTTAAAAGACGAAACCTCAGAAAAAAGTTCATCAGAAACTGAACCTGAACCTGAAGAAAATACACAAGAATATATGATGGTTCTAACTGAAGTATCTATTCAAAGATATTTAATAAAAATAAATATTGTCATTAACAATGAATTTAAATTAGAAACAATAGCCCTTTTTGATACAGGAGTAGACCAAAACTGCATTAGAGAATGAATAATTCCAACAAAATATTATAATAAAACATCAGAATCTCTTAAGGCTGCAAATGGTAAAAAATTAAAAATTACTTACAAAATTCCCAATGCAGAAATATCCAACAAAGGTATAAAATATCAAACATGTTTTTTAATGGTAAAAGATATTACCCAAGATGTCATATTAGGAACCCCATTCATATCCTTACTCAAACCTTATAAAGTAACAAATAATTCTATCTCCACTAAAGTTTTAAACACTAAGGTAGAATTTCCTTTTGTAGAAAAACCGAAAATAAGAAACCTCAACCTATTAAAATCTTTATCCATTCATAATGGACAAATTAATAATTTAATTAATTACAAACAGAAGCAAATCTCTTTCCTAAAAGAAGAAATATGTTTTAAAAAATTAAATGAACAATTAAGAAAAAGAGAAATACAAAAAAATAGATCAAATCAAAAAGGAAATAGAATCAACAATTTGCTCTGACATTCCTAATGCCTTTTGGAATAGAAAGAAACATGAAGTAACATTACCATACGAAAACGATTTTGATGAAAGACAAATACCCACAAAAGCAAGACCAATACAAATGAACAAAGAAATGGAAGAATTTTGTAGAAAAGAAATACAAGACCTTCTTAATAAAAAATTAATTAGAAAGAGCAGTTCCCCTTGGAGTTGTTCAGCATTTTATGTAATAAAAAATGCAGAACTTGAAAGAGGAACGCCAAGATTAGTAATTAATTACAAACCTCTCAATCAAGCCTTAAAATGGATTAGATACCCAATACCAAATAAGAAAGATTTGCTACAAAAACTTTGTAATGCAAATATTTTCTCAAAATTTGATATGAAATCCGGATTTTGGCAAATCCAAATAAAAGAAGAAGAAAGATATAAAACAGCATTTACTGTACCATTTGGACAATATGAATGGAATGTAATGCCTTTTGGGTTAAAAATGCTCCATCTGAGTTCCAAAGAATAATGAATGATATTTTTTACCAATATTCTCAATTCACAATAGTATACATCGATGATGTATTAGTATTTTCAGAAAATTTAGAAAAACACTTTAAACATATATCAATCTTTATAAAAGTCATAAGAAATAATGGTTTAGTAGTTTCTAAATCCAAAATAAGTTTATTCCAAACCAAAGTAAGGTTTTTAGGTCATTACATTACCCAAGGAACCATTACCCCAATAGAACGATCTATAGAATTTGCTAGCAAATTCCCAGACCAAATTCTTGATAAAGTCCAATTACAAAGGTTCTTAGGAAGCCTCAATTATGTTATAGACTTTTATCCAGGTCTTAGCAAATTATGTAAACCATTATATGATAGACTCAAAAAGAATCCACAACCTTGGACAAAAAACCATACCAATATTATCACCCAAATCAAAAAACAAATCACTAAGCTTCCTTGTTTATATTTAGCTGATCCAAATGCCCCCAAGATAGTAGAAACAGATGCTTCTGAAATAGGGTATGGTGGGATCCTAAAACAAGTTAAAGGAGGAAAAGAGCAAGTAGTCCAGTTTACTTCCAGACACTGAAATCCTACTCAGCAAAATTATAGTACTATTAAAAAAGAAATTTTATCAATTGTTTTATGCATTACAAAATTCCAAAGTGATTTATTAAATCAAAAATTCCTTTTGCGAATCGATTGCAAATCAGCAAAAGAAGTTTTACAAAAAGATGTTCAAAACATTACCTCAAAACAGATTTTTGCAAGATGGCGGGCAATTTTGAGCATATTTGATTTTGATATTGAATACATCAAAGGAGAAACTAATTCTTTGCCTGATTTTCTCACCAGAGAGTTTCTTCAAAAATGCCCCCCAAACTCCGAGACAAAGGAAAAGGGAAAATAGAAGAATCATCCAAAACCCAAATCACATCAAAACCAATTAAAACATGGTATGAAATTTGCCAAGAAGAAGATGAGAAATCATCGTCGTCGTCAAAATCCTCCAAAAATACAATAATTCAAGATGCACAAGATCCAAATGAGATTGGTTCTCAAATCAAAAAATGGATTGAGTCCATATCTCAATCTCCAAAAGTAGCATTGGCCTTTTCGCAAATGAAAGAGGAAACTCCTCTCAAACAAATTGCTGCTGAAGCAGTAAAGGTTTCAAAAAATAAAGAGATTGTTTTACACAAACCAAAATCTCTTAAAAATGTTTTAAAAGAGACTTCTCTCCAAGAGGTTTTTCCAAAAGAGATAGCGGTATCTTCACAAACTGCTACACAAAAATCTTCACAATATTTTCCAAACAAATATTTTGAAAAAATTCTTGTTATGGAGGAAGAATTTTCAGAAAAACCTCCACATATACTGGTAAAAAACTTTTCAATGGATGGCATTTCAAACCATTGGATTCTCAAAAACCCCAACAGTATTATGAAAATATACTGGTCCAAACTGGATCTGTTTTGTTCAAACATTACACAGATCCAAAAGATCCAAATTTTATTACCCATTCAACAGCCCAAATATTAAAAATTCTCCGACCAAGAGATTGGAGTGAAAACCCAAATGCTTCAAAGAAATTCCCAGCCAAATTTACCACCAAAATAGACCATTACCCATATTTCACATATTGGGATTACCAAATGGCATGGTTCAATGCCTTTTTAATGAACAACCAACACAAGAGACATTCGTGGCTCATATATTTCAAATATGGCACCCAATTCAAATTCCCAAACTGGTTCCAAGAGTGGTGGAATTGGTATGGACCATCATCCTTTGAGATAATACCAGAAAAAATTCAAAACTTATGGCCCAAATTCTTTGACAAATTTCATCCTGAACCAGATCAAAAACACATTTACAGGACAATCCATTTTTCTCAAAACTATGCATTTCCTGGATTGTCTCATGGAATTATTCTTATGAGCAAGACCAACACACTGGAATTCCATTATTAGTTCGCAATTACAGGACTAAATGGTGGGAAAATTTTAATGATGAGAAATATGATTCAAAATATTTGGATAATTTTTCAACAAGAATCCAAGATTATGTAAGTCTGCAGCCCCGGATCAAACCACAGCAAAATTTCTTCAAGCAAAGTCAACAGCCAGTGCAATGTTAGCTCAAGCCAAGACCAAAAAAGAATACAAAAAACTCATGGCTGAAATGCTCAGCTCATTGGACTCCGAATCTGAAGATGAATCTCCGGCATCCTCAATCAAAATGGTGGATCTTGCAGATGATACCACTCCAGTAACCATCACCAGGTCCAAAAAGAAATAATACATGAACAGGAGAGATTCCCTGCAAGAAATAATGTGAACAGGAGAGATTCCCTGCAACAAAATAATCCGTGAACAGGAGAGATTCCCTGCAAGAAATGATGTGAATAGGAAAGATTCCCTGCAACAAAATAAAGTGTGAACAGGAGAGATTCCCTGCAACAAAATAATGCGTGAACAGGAGAGATTCCCTGCAAGAAATGATGTGAACAGGAAAGATTCCCTGCAACAGAAGTAATGCGTGAACAGGAAATATTCCCTGCAAGAAAAGACAAGTGAATAGTTATGTAATTTGTATTTTGTAACCAGAGAATATATTCTCCGAAAATTTATTTTCAAAAGTTTCGAATGTAATGATTAAACGATTTAGATGATGTAAGGAGAGAATAGCCCTCTATAAAAGGCTATCAGTTTGTGAATGGAGGGCAGAACTCGATTTTACCCATTTGAGTTGTTTTTCCCAAAAGTTTCTCAAAGTTTTTCAAAACTTTCGCATTAACAAAGTTTCATTTTAAGTTTCCAAAATTTCAAATTAAATAATATTTTCTCAAATTGCATTATATTATATTATATTATATTATATTATATTATAAAAGAAATAAAAGAATAGAAAAGAAGGAAAGAAACAGAATTGAAAAACAAAACAGGGGAGAAAGAAAGAAAGAAAAAAGAAAAGGAAAATTTGGGGTTTCAAAGTTCAAAGTTAATTTGGTAAGTCAATTTAATCCATTTTCTTGTAATTTTTGAGTTTTTGAAGTTCTAGAACAAAATATGTCATGATTTAAGTTGAAAATTTGAAAGTTAGTAAATTTTTAGATGTTGTTCATGTTGAATTAATTGATGAATTAGGGGTTAAATTGATTGAATTTTAAGTTAGAAGTTAGTAAAGGGTTGATTTGTAAAATAAAACATAAGTTTTGAATTAATAGGGACTAAATTGAGAGAATTTCAAAATTAGAGATTTATGGTGAAATTAGAGAATTAAATTAGTTTAAAGTGGGAATGGAATGAAAATATGAAATTAGTTTTGAGAATAAAAGTTAGTCTTGGTTTAGGGACTAAATTGGAATTTAGGAAAATATTGAGTAAAAATTGAAATATTTAATGTGAGATTGAATGGTGTTGTATTGATGATTTTTAATTGTTTTAATTCTGTAGCAATCGTTGTACCTAAATTCTCGACTAAAAAGGGGAAAAATATAGTCGACGAGGAATAGCTCGGAATTCCTGGTTTGTATTTCTATAATTCGAATCTAATTATTAATTGTTGTATTTTTAATTAAATGTTATGGTAAGTGATTGAGGTGAGAATTATTGTTTTTTTTTACAATTGAAATGGATTGTTTTGATATGTGATGAAATTATATTGGTTGAATTAAAGTGGAATATATATTATGAATATATATGCGTAAATGTGAAATTGTGAAATTGTGCAAATATGATAATTGAATTGTTTTTGATATGTATAAAATTCAGCCTTAATGCCCAAGTAGATGGAATTTAGAACTACTGGGATATTAGTGGCATGTCTTTAAGGAACTTTAGCGCGCTCTCTGATTATTAGCACGTTGGTGCTCTCTGATTACTAGCACGTCAGTGCTCTCTGTTTAGCACATCTATGCTCTTTGTATAGCACTTCAGTGCTCTCTGTTCATTAGTGCATAATAATGCACCTCTGCATATGTTCCGTATATCCGATGTGTTCTATAAAATCTACTTTGGGCTAAGAATAAGAATATGAGATAGTAAACTGAAAATAGAATGTGAAATATGTTGTAAATACATGGAATATGCGAGTTATATACTCATAAATTGATTGTGGAATAGATAGTGTCATTGTTTAAATGATACGTGAATAAATTATGGAAATGTATTATATATAGCAAGTGATGAAAATCGAGTATTGTGTGATTTTAAATGTTCAATTGTGCTTAACATTTTATTATACATATTTTATTGTTTTATTTTTTAAAAAATATTCGGATTATAGAAATACCACTGAGTTTTTACTTAGCGTACGGTTTTGTTTTTCGTGCGCAGGTTAAGTACTTGAGTTTGATCGCTGATTCAGCATCCAACAACGATCCCAAACTCAAATATGGTGATGTTTATTTCCTTGTGTCGGCATGTACCTAGAGTGTCTAAATATTAGTTATTTTGTGGTTTGATTGTAAATGAAGTTATAAGATCTATTTTTGAGAGTTTATAATTTAGATTAAAACGATGCTTGATGACTTGTTTTGATGATATAAAATGTTTGAGATTTCTGTCTGTTTGATCTGTAATCTCCGGTAATGCTCCATAACCCGGTTTCGACGAGGGATACAGGTTGGGGGTGTTACATTTAGCTTTTCATGCAAAAGCAATCAAAGGACAATCTAGCATATAAATAAATGGCATTTGTTTATTTCTGTGAATAATCTATTATACTATTTCAGTAACCTATCAAACATGATAAATTTACTACACTAAGGGCACAAAATTTTTAACATCCTTAAGGTTCATTTACAGTAACTCTTTTGCGTATCAACATATATAATGGGGGCAAATAGAACCTTAAAGAAATAGTTACACGCTAAAGCCTTCATTAATTTCTCATAAGTTTATTTATATAAACTCATGCTCTGGCCATAAAGATTGTTGCTTTTGGAATCTTTTATAACCACTTCACATAACCTACGTAATGAGATCTCTAGCTGTTGAGATTTGTCCCATGGGTGTAGCTAATTTTGTCATTATCTACTTGTACTTTTTTGAATTGATTGAATAAATAAAATTACCACATTTTTATTTAATATTCTTTATATGATTGTCCTCAATGATTTTTTGCATGTAAAGAAACATGAATAAGCAAATATTGACTCGATGATTACCTAAGGTCTAAATAATATTAAGTTACATTATATGGTCAAGAATTATAATGCGAGAAGAAAACTTATATTAGTAAGTAATCTAAATTGCCCATAGTCCATGAATTAGATTGAGAAAATAACTCATGTTAGGAATATTAAGTCGTTAATAAACCCAACTGAAGGTAGATTGACTTCTAGAAATAGAAGTATAGATTAGACAAGACCTTAATTTAATTTATCCAGATTTGTTTATGGATTTATTCACTTGTGACGTTCATAGTGTGTCTTATCTAAACCTTGAGTAAGTGAATGCCCCTATGTATAATTCGTGTGCTTTGATATATTGAAAACTTGTGCTCTCAAGACAGTGGAACATGGTCATTGGTTATTTGTCTAGGATAAATGATTTTATCATTACTAGTTTAAGTAATGATTATTTTCATTATGGAAGATACAATGCTGACTATGAGATAAAATGGATCAAATTATGTGAAGGAATTGAACCTGAAGGGATGAAGGATCTCTTATGAAGGGAAAACACATATGACAAGGTCATTAGATAAAAGCTTAATTTAGTTGCTTTCATTATGGTATATAATAAGAAGTTTAGCCATGGTACTTTTTGTAAATTGACTTCATGATTGGATAAACTTTTATAGATGAAGAGTCAAAACTTAATTATAAATTATTTTAGCTCTAATTATATATGTTCAACTGGCCTCTCTACTAGCTCAGAAAGTTTGAATGAATTGCATAAGAACTTTGATTGAAATGAAAAAAATGACAAAAGAGAAATATATTGCATAAATTACTATCCACTTCTTTAGAAGATAGAAGATGACTTAGGATTAATTTAATTTCTTTAAATCATTATGTAATTAGATGAATAAATTAAATAATTAAGTCCAAAGTGAAAATTAAATTATGTAGTTATAGAAGTTTAATCATATCCAGATAGTTTTGTAAGTTTGAACATAAATTATAATACGATAATTATGTAGTTATGATTTTAACGAAATTAGAATTAGGTTATTTAAGTTATTTAATTAAACTTAATTACATTATTAATTTTAGAGAAATATTTAATTATTTAATTAAGTAAATATATAAGCTTGATTTTTAAGCGCATTAATGGAAGTAACGTTGGGAAATTGGATCGGATTTGGATCGTCCCAATAAGCCCATTAAGGCATATGTGTTGTGGCATGCAAAAAGTATCCTCCCTTGGGTGTGGTCGTTCGATGTTCTAGGAAGTCTTACTTGGGTTCAAGCTTTTCTAGTTTAATTAATTAAGAACTGAAAATTAAACTTTTACATATTTTTCTCTATATAATTCTCATGCTAGTAAAAGCTTATTTGAGTAATTTTTTCTTGCACTTAAATTTTATTTTTCTTGAGTTTGAATTCTAGATTAGAGAAATTATAGTTGCAATCATCGAACAATTATAATTCAAATCCAAAAATTGATTTTCAACTTCAACAATACAAGGGATTTGCACAATGGGTTCTTCATGGGAGTATCGGGTTTCTTGTCTTGTTTTAGTTCTTTGAGTTAGAAATTACTCTCTAAGCATCTGCAAGTTCTAGAATAGTAGAGAAAATCAATTTATTGAAATGTTAAAGACATTAGACTTTAGTTCAAATTAATTGAAATATCCAAATACTTTCTCGAAGGCCCGAAATTTTCTAAACAATTTTAGAATATTTTTAAAATTTCACTATGCCAATTTTGACATAATTTCTAAACATTTTCCAATATAAACAAACTTAACCTCACCACCCAAACCCAGTTTATTATGACACATTCATTACATAAGTAAAATTTTTCCATGTAAAAATATATTTATATAAAGTTTATATATATACAAAATAAAACATTAGTTAAAATGATAAAGTTAAGACTTTGAGGATGTTATAGGCTTAAGTTTCTCAATTTGGGAATTTATTTTAGGTTTATAGATTTTATAAAAATATACACTAAAAGATTAAAATATCCTCACGATAATATTTATTACTTTTTATGTATAGAAGTTTTTTTAGTCACTTCCCAACTCAGTTGATAATTTATTTATTTGTGATATCAACTAAACAAGAAAAATTTAATATGGAAGATAATGATATAATATGTAACACCCAATTATTGCCCGGTCCAGTAAATGCCAACAATAGATAAAAATAATAAATAATAATAAATAAAGGTCCAAATGTCCATTACATTGGCCCAGTTTAAAGACCCAAGTTACAGTGGGCCTATATGGTCCAAACCCAGAATACAAGGCCCAAGAAATGAGCAGAGGCCCGAAGCAATGGCCCAACATGAAATCAGAAACCCTAGGGTTTCTGGGATGAGTCTCGCACCGCAGCCACCTAGCCAAGCTTTGAATCTCCGTAGATCTTCACCTGTGCATCAAGGAAAGAAAAAATGGAAAGCAAATCAAAAGATTTGTAAATCAAATAAAGAAGCAAATTTGTTTCTTCTTTAGATTTAGTTCGTACGGCTATAAGAAGCCATTGAACACACTATAAGAAGCCAACGAAATCTAAGGTTGTTTTATATTCTGTTATTTATTTATCTATTATTATTTGATTATATACTATTAATAAATAAGGAAAAAGAGAGAAACAACCTATGTTTTGAGCCCCAGATCGCCGTGGATGGCCGAGGGTGTCGTCTCCGATGAAAGACGACCGGAAGCCGAAAGGTTTCTCTGCTTTTAGGGGCACTTTCATTGATATTTCACGATATTTGAGCCCGGATTTAGGCTCAGGGGGTTGAGAAGGTCAAACCGGGGGGTTTTCCCCCTTTTCTGGCCACCGTAGATAGTGGTGCTGGCACCGGAGATCGGTGGCCGGCACGGTGGCCGACGATCAGCCAATGATTGAACCGGAGGCCGGTGCCCGGAGGTTGAGAGCTTTTTTTTAAAAGAGATTTTCGTTTTTTTGAAGGATTTGAAAAAATGAAATTTTGTTTATAATTTTGGCTTAAATAGCCAACTGAAAACGGCGCCGTTTTAAAGGAAGGATCCGCGCGTCGACCCGACCCGGACCCAGGATCTGCGTGTTTTTCATACAGAGAGGCAAATTGCGCTTTTGGCCCCTCCGCTTTTTAATTATATTTCCAATTAAGTATTTTTGTTTTTTTAAATTCGGCCTTTAATTTATTTTAAATTCCAATTTAATCATTTTTAACGGCGCCGTTTTAGAGGAGAAGGGAAAATTGCCCTTCCATCCCCTCTATGTAATTCGCGCGTTCAATTTAGTCCTCCAGACTTTATTTATTTACGGATTTACTCCATATTTTTACTTGCAATCCAATTTAGTCCCTTTTCATATTTTCTTTAAAAATCAATATTTTTTGATAATGCAATTGTTTTTTTATCTTATCTTATAATTCTCATATGTGATTATTATTATTTTGTCTATATATGTATTTTTTAAAGTATGTATTTATGCCCTTTTTTTGAAAACTAATATTTTTCGCATACTTGTATATATATATATACTTGTTTTATTTATTTAATTAACTTTGATATTATTTTAATAATTTCAAACCTATATATTTTTATGTGTACCTGTATGCATTTTTTGTTATTTATTTCAATTATTTGCTTATCAATTTATGTTTGCATATTGTTTATTATTATCTTACCCATTTATTTGATATTTTGCATGTCATTATTATTTATTTATTCATTTATTCATATTATTTCTATGCCATTGTAATATTTATTATTGCGTTGTATATTTAATGTAGCACCACATCATTTTTTTTACTCAATTTCAAACTTTTCAAAATTAAGATAATGCTTGTATTTAGGATTTTCAAGGAAATTGAGCTCTAACGTATTGGGTTCCGATTTTCTTCGTTAAATCTAACAATCGAGTATTTCTCTTTAATCAAAAATAAGAACTCATTATTGGGAATTCAACACGTTGTGTCCTAACGTATTGGGTGTGAGGCATTGATTTCTCGAAATGAAAATTTCTCTAAAAAATAATAAAGGAAATATTCCGAGTTTGGGATTTTGGAGGAATTGTGCCCTAATGTATTGGGCCGCGATTTCTTAAATCTTGAATAAATGGATATTCTTTTAAATTTTTATTACACGAGTATTCTGGCCTAATTCATTTTGAGGAAATTAGAATGTCATGCCCTAACGCATTGGGTGTGGCATTTTCTTTCTCTGAAATGATAAGGGTCTTAATATGCAACGTTTTAAGTTTTTGCTAAGGATTATATTTTTCAAATTTTCGACATTAAGACATTAATTAATTAACTAGGTACCAATTTTTTGGGCGTTATGAGGGTGCTAATCCTTCATCATCGTAACCGACTCCCGGACCCGTTTTTCTAAAATTCGTAGACCAAAGTCGTTTTTAAGTGACCCAATCACACCTTAATAAAAGATTGGTGGCGACTCCCAATTTTCATTGTTTAAAGTCAACAACCTAAAATTTTTTATTTTTCAAAAAAATGGTTTCGACAGCTTGCGACTCCACTAGGGAATTTTTTTAAAAAAAATAAATAAGAGAGTCGAGTCACAAAATTGATTAATTTTTGTCCTATAGTCGAAAAAATAAAATTCTTTTTAAAAATCCTCTTGCATTCATGCTTAATTGATTTAAGTACTTTAAATTATTTTTCATTGTACATTACATATTCTGGATAATTTTACCCTTTAAGTGGGAGCAAGAAACTAGTCCTTCATAAGGTTTTTACCTCCTTGCAGGGTAGTGGACTGCTTTCGGGATACATCCGTACCTATGTCTTCGTGAGATTTTCATCTCCGTGTAGTCATAGGGAAATGTATTCCCCTGAACCGAACTCAATCCATATGAGCCTATAATGGGTGAGGATTGAGGAATCTGCTGGTTCGGGTACCTTTAACCTAGAAGCCGAACTTCATATAATGAACCTTAGGAATCCACCCTAGGTAGAACTATACTAAACCCTAATAGATATCCAATTAGGGATTTTACTATTTCTTGATTATATCTTATGTTTTTATGTGATACTGACTTTTTGTGTTTTATTTGCATGACATGGCATTTCATTTCATCATAAAAGGCGTCAGTCCATATTCAGTTGCTAGATAGAAGGCTTATCATGGAAAGAGGGTTTCTTGATAAAGTGGAGGACAATGCGGCTGTCCGAACTTGGTCTGGAACAACGCAACAAGAAAAGGGTGATAGTTTGGCTGACGGGCATGTATTGGAGTTATGGGACTTTACGCATATCAGTGTAACTCAAAACAATTTGCAAGAATTGAAGGAAATCTGGGGTCAGTGGAGTGATGAGGTTAGGCAGTTATTTTATAATAATTATGGGGATCTTCCTTATTTGCTTGATGTAAAGGTAGACAAGCATTTGTTTCAAGCCCTCGCCCAGTTCTAGAATCCTGCTTACAGCTGCTTTACATTTGGGAAGGTCGATTTGGTGCCTACGATAGAGGAATATATGGCTTTACTCTGATGTTCAAAGTTTCAAGTGGACAGGGTCTATTCGAGAGCGGTAAATGTGCCAACCTTTTCAAAGAAGCTGATGAGTGTAACAGGAATGAGTGAGCAGTGGTTGTCGCACGAATTAAGCAAAAGGGGGTTAGTAAGTGCGTTCCTTGGAGAAGCTTGAAAGATGCAATTCTCACACACCCAGATGTGAGGAAAATGTTAGATGTTTTTGCTTTAAGTATATACGGCTTGGTTGTCTTCCTTAAAGCCTTAGGGTATGTGGATGAAGCAGTCACTGATTTATTCGAAAGGCTCGATAAGAAGGTTACACAGATTCCAGCAATTTTGGCAGAAACTTTCAAGTCATTGAGTGCATGCCGGAAGACGGGCGAAGGTAGATTTATTGGATGTGCACAGCTTCTACTCGCATGGTTTCACAGTCACTTTTGGAAGGTGGATAAAGTTTCGTATCAGGTTTTCTCTAAAAATTATTCACCACTAAAGGGGATAGTCGCTATGCCGAGGAGAGACGACATTTCGAAGGAGAAGTGGATGGAAATTCTTCAAAATTTTCAAGAGGAGGACGTTGAGTGGAGAGCTCCTTGGTTACTTCCAGATGAGATCCTGTATAGGTGTGGTAGTTTTGATTGGGTTCCTTTGTTGGGTATTTGGGGAGCTGCTGGATATGCCCCATCATTGGTGCTAAGGCAATATAGGTCAAGGCAATTTATACCTGCGACCCAAGGGATAGCTGATTGTGAATTTTCGTACAAGGATGATGGTTATAGAAAGAAGATTCAAGAGATGTCTAGTACGTGGAAACAGACTTGCCGAATGAAGAGGCTAGCTGTAGGTCCAATGACAACTCCTGAGTATCATGAATGGTGGGCTAGAAGGATTAATGATAATACACCTAAGTTAAATCAGGAAGACAGCTAGTCAATAGAAGAGCATTTGCGAGTCATTCCTTCTGAGTTGGAAATCATAAGGCAAGATTTTGAGAGGAGAAATGCAGATTTAGAGAAAAAGATAGAGCAAATGGAGGCAGAAAAGATGAACTTAAGATTGGATATAGACGTTCAGAAGCTTGAAAATGAGAAGTTAAAGAAAGAGAAAAACAAGGCTGAGGAGGAGCTAGGTAGTCTGAAGACGGATCATAAAAAAATGCGTCAATGAGAACTGCTGGGCTGGGAAAGACTTCAGAACAGTGGCGAGCAGAAATTCGAGAAGAAAAGGACAAAGCCGATAGATGGGAACATAAATTTCAGGAGATGCAGAGACGAAACGAAGTTTTAGAAAAGAGTTTGTCAGAAAGCCAAAAGGAAAAAAGCGAGCTAAAGGATACGGTGGTTGTGTTGGAAGGATGTCTTCGTCAATATCAAAATCAAAATTTGGCAAAAGAGTTGAAAACAGCTTGAGCAAGATTGAAGAAATGAAGAAAATAATCGAAGAGCTAGAAATGGTGCTGCAAAATTGTGAGATCCAGATCAAGCACTTAAAAGCAAACGAGAGTCGTAATAATGAACAGCTTCACCACTTTTAAAGTCAAGCTAGAAGTAGAGATCATCTTATCGAGGAAGCTGTGGTCCAGATTCGAGAAGTAGCTAATCATATACAGACTTTAGTAGTACAGGCTAACATGCTGAGTGTGAAGTATGAATTAGAATCGGATTGGGGGCAAGAATTAGCTTTGTTACTTAAAAAGATTAGAGTTATGGGTACTAGGGCAAAGTCTTATCTGTAATTCACTTTATGCAAAGGAATTTAATTTCTAATAAAGTTTTCTTATATGGAATTGAATCAAAATTGACGCTTTTCTGCATTCATTTCATGCATTGCATTGTTTCATATGCATTAAGAAATACATCAAGGGATTCTAATTAATTTAAATCACTCCTCAGTTAATCTGGAAACCAACCAGCCTACTAAACACCGCTACGGTACTCGATCGAAAACTAAGAATATGGATCAAAGGATGGAAAGACTAGAACAATCCTAAAAGGAAATGTAGGAGCAGCTTCAAAAGCAAATGAATGAGCAGCAAAAAATGATAGGCAAAGTGATGGAATCTCAAGGGAGTATGATGGCTCAGTTAACTCAATGGTTTAACAAAGGAACTGATAAAGGAAAAGGCTCTGTGCTTAATATTGAAGAAGGAGACAATGAGGGACTTGTCTATCCTCCGGACTTTACCCCCAACAAGTTGAGATATACCCGCGTAGGTCCTCTATTACCATTAATCTTCCGGGTGACGCTGCAATGCTATTGAATATCCAGGTGGGATCAGGCTCTAACCCTGGAGCCAACTTTGTTAATCCTGCTATCCTTGATTTCGATGAGACGGCTGGAAAGGAGAAAATGAATGATGAATTGCCAAAACAGCTAGAGGAAAAGTACAAATGGCTGGAAGAGAAATTTAGAGCGATGGAATATGCAGAAGGCTACTATGGGATGGATGCTAAAGAATTGAGTCTGGTTCCGGATTTAGTGCTCCCTTACAAATTCAAAATGCTAGAGTTTGAGAAATATAATGGAACCAGTAGGCCCGAAGCTCATATTACCATGTTCTGCAGACGAATGACCAGTTATGTCAATAATGACCAACTCTTGATTCATTGCTTCCAAGATAGCCTCACAGGGGCAGCATCCAAGTGGTCCAATCGATTGAACCGTACCCAAATTCATTCATGGAGAGATTTGGCACAAGCATTCATAAAGCAGTACAGCCATGTGACTGACATGGTACCTGATAGGATCACTCTGCAGAATATGGAAAAGAAACCAGGCGAAAGCTTTAGGCAATACGCGCAGAGATGGAGGGAGGTTGCCGTACAAGTTCAACCGTCTCTTCTAGAAAGAGAGATGACGATGCTTTTCATCAACACATTGAAGGCACCATTTATTACACATATGTTAGGAAGTGCTGCTAAAAGTTTTTCCGACATAGTTATGAATGGCGAGATGATAGAAAATACTATCAGAAGCGGGAAAATAGATGATGGAGAAAGTAGCAGGAGGGCAGCCTCGAAGAAGAAAGAGAACAAGGTCAACAACACAAGTTTATATTCGAAGACAGTTACAGTGAATCATCCGGGAAAAGTGGTTGTTAACCAGTAAGGATCATCAAAGCAGAGATCTGATACAAGACAAAATACAGAGAATATTCAATTTACGCCAATTTCAATGACGTATAGGGAGCTATATCAGAATCTATTCAAGGCACACGTGGTTTCCCCTTTCCACTTGAAACCTCTGCAGCCTCCATACCCCAAGTGGTATGACGCAAATGCACAGTGCGACTATCACGTGGGAATTGAGGGGCATTCTATAGAACATTGTACGACGTTCAAGAAGCTGGTGGAAAGACTTATAAGCATGGGTGTGGTTAAATTTGATGATTCGCCCAGTACAGAAAATCCGTTACCTAATCATAACGGAGTGAACATGATAGGTGGGAGCATGGGTAGAAAAACCAAGGAAGACATAGCAGAAGTGAAAATTCCTTTGAGGTGGGTCTGGAGAAATATGGTAAAAAGGAGATTGATTGTTCCGAATTCAGAGAGAAGCTTCGAAAGGGTGGAAAACTACTGTGAGTTCCATCACGAGGAAGGACATGAAATCCAGGAATGCGCAGAATTCAGAGCCCTGGTTCAAGGCCTGATGGATAATAAAGAAATGGAATTTTATGAAGAAGTTAAGGAGGAATGGAGCATCCTTTTTTTACCAGGACAGTAGGAAGGTTCCATGGAGCTACGAGTGTAAGACAACTGTCCTTGGAAAAGAGACTATAAAAGACCAGTGTGTGAGTGCCAATCCAGAATCTATGAAAGGGGTCATAATAGGGAAGCAAAAAAGGAAAATGGTTGAGCCAGTGAAGGAGGAAGAAGCTGTAGAATTCCTCAAATTTTTGAAGCATAGTGAGTATAATGTTGTCGAGCAGTTGCATAAACAATTGGCTCGCATATCCGTACTAGCCTTACTTTTGAATTCAAAAGTACATCGAAATGCGCTGATAAAGATACTAAATGAGACCTATGTATCCAAGGATATTTCTGTCAGTAAACTAGATCGGCTGGTCAATAATATCAGTGCTGATAATTTCATATTTTTCAATGATGATGAAATACCTCCTGGGGGCATGGGATCTACCAAAGCTTTGCATATCACTGCACGATGCAAGGGGCATATTTTGCCAGGAATATTGATTGTCAATGGATCAGCTTTGAACGTATTGTCATTATTCATACTTAACAGGCTACCCATAGACAGTTCGCACATGAAAACATGTCAAAATATAGTGAGGGCGTTTGACGGTACAGAAAGGAAGGTCATGGGAAGAATTGAGATACCCCTACTGATTGGCCCAACAGTTTATTAGGTAGATTTTATTGTGATGGACATCAAACCTTCCTATAATTGTTTATTAGGAAGACCATGGATACATTCAGCCGGGGCAGTACTGTCATCATTATACCAGATGTTGAAGTTAGTGTCAGATGGTCGGCTAGTGACAATAAAATCCGAAGAGGATATAATAGCAGTTGTATCCAATGAGACGCCATACGTGGAGACCAATGATGAGTCAATATAATGCTCATTTTGATCTTTGGAGATTGTAAATGTGGTATTTTTTCCTGAAGGGAGCAAAATTTTGGTGCCAAAATTATCCAAAACTACAGAGATGGGTTTACAGTTGTTGGTGGGAAAATGAGCTTCACCCGGAAGAGGGCTAAGGAGATATCTTCAAGGGAGGACTGAGGTTCCAATGCTGAAAGAAAAGCAAGATCACTTTGGCTTAGGATACAAGCCAGATAGAGGACAGAAAAGGAAGGAGATAGAAAAAAGGCAGGAAATGAGAAGGGCGCGTTTAAATGGGGAGGAAGCTAAGTGGGAGCCAATGATACTCCCCCATATATCCAAAACTTTCGTATTTGAAGGAGTTATTCATCATGAGAGAAAGAAATTGGTTGGGGAAAGCATCGAGGAAACGTTGGGAAATATGCACATCAATGCCATTCATGAGTAGGTGAATGAAGAGATGAGCTGGCTGAACATTCGTCCTTATGAGCCCGGGAGTGCTCCAGACAATTGGACTGCGGAAGAAATACCTAAAGTCTTTAGAAATGTCTCAAAGTAATATTCAGAACAAACTTGTTGTTTTAGCCTAGAAATAACAAGAACTCTTTTGTGAAATAGGCTTATGTTTAAACATCATTATTTAAATAAAATACATCTTTGCAATTGTTTCGAGTAAATATTCTTTCATTCTTTCCATACAAGTAAATATATTCTTTCATTGCACAAATAATTGTACATAAATTCATACATTCTTTTGTAACCATATTAGGTCCTTGTGTATCAATGATGTGAATGACGCCGCTACGAGCTCAGAGTGCCCTTTTGAACGAAACGTGTGTTTAGACACGAATTTGAAGGTGACGAAGATAGTGGTTTATCTTTGGACTTGTTGAGGATGGTAGAATAAGAGGAAAAACAAATCCTACCTCACAAAGAATCAGTAGAAATTGTGAGCTTGGAAGAAGGAAAAGAGGTGAAAATTGGAACTGAGATTTCTACAAAGACAAGACGATGCCTCATTAAATTACTCCAAGAATTCAAAGATGTCTTCGCATGGTCATACCAAGATATTCCCGGATTGAGTACTGACATTGTAGTGCATCGCCTACCTATAAAAGAGGATTGCAAACCAGTTCAACAGAAGCTCAGAAGAATGAGGCCTAATATTATGCTCAAAATAAAAGAGGAGGTTAGAAAACAGTTTGATGCTGGGTTTTTACAGGAGGTCAAATATTCTGAATGGGTAGCCAACATCATCCCAGTCCCTAAAAAAGATGGAAAAGTACGAATGTGCGTGGATGACAGGGATTTGAACAAAGCAAGTCTAAAGGACAATTTCCCATTGCCACATATTGATACTCTGGTCAATAATACGGTGGGATATTCGCTGTTTTCTTTCATGGATGGGTTCTCAGGATATAATCAGATAAAGATACATCCGGAGGATATGGGAATAACTACATTCATTACTTTTTAGGGAACATTTTGCTATAAGGTAATGCCATTCGGATTAAAGAATGCGGGAGTAACATATCAGAGAGCCATGGTAGCCTTGTTTCATGATATGATGCACAAAGAAATTGAAGTATATGTTGATGATATGATTGCCAAATCTAGAACAGATGAGAAACATGTGCAGGTCCTAAGAAAATTGTTCTTAAGACTAAGGAAGTTTCAGCTCAAGCTCAATCCGACAAAATGCACTTTTTGAACCAGGTCAGAAAAATTATTGGGCTTCATAGTCAGTGAAAGACGAATCGAGATTGACCTAGACAAATTCAAGGCAATACGAGATTTACCACCACTACGTACTCAGAAAGAAGTTCGAGGTTTCTTAGGAAGACTAAATTACATTACTCGGTTCATTTCACAGTTGACTGAGAAATGTGATTTCATATTTCGCCTTTTGAAGAAACATAATCCAGGGGTTTGGAATGAAGAATGCCAGGGAGCTTTTGAAAAGATAAAGCAGTACCTATCCAATACTCCAATTCTGTCACCACCTAGCCCAGATAGACCATTGATTTTGTATTTAACGGTGTTTGACAACTATATGAGATGCGTGTTGGGTCAACATGATGTGATTGGAAAGAAAGAAAGGGCGATATACTATCTCAGTAAGAAATTCACTGATTGTGAAATGAGATATTCGCCTATCGAAAAATTATGTTGGGCTTTGGTATGGACAACCAAGAGGTTGAGGCAATACTTACTCTATCATACGACTTGGCTAATTTCAAAATTAGACCCTTTAAAGTATATGATGGAGTCAATGGCGTTGAATGGGAGAATGACTAGATGGCAAATCTTGCTCTCGGAGTTTGATATAGTATATATGAGTCAGAAGGCCATCAAAGGAAGTGCGATAGCAGATTTCTTGGCTAGTAGAGCTTTAGAGGATTATGAACCTTTGGACTTTGATTTCCCAAATGGAGACTTGATGTGTGTGGTAAACGTTGAAGAGGATCCCCAAGAAAATCATTCTTGGAGATTGAACTTTGATGGAGCTTCGAATGCATTAGGCAATGGGGTTGAGGCAATCTTGGTATCTTCAAACGAAGATTATTATCCGTTCACCAGTAAGTTGGACTTCAATTGTACTAATAATATGGCCAAGTATGAAGCTTGCATCATGGGGATTCGAGCAATTATAGAGCGGAAGATTAAGATACTAGAAGTATATGGAGACTCAGCATTGGTAATTTATCAATTGAAAGGGGAATGGGAAATGAGAGATCCCAAGTTGATACGTTATCGGAGGTTGGTTCTCGAATTGATTGAAGAGTTTGACAATATTACTTTTTGTTATCTCCTACGGGAAGAAAATTAGATGGCTGGTGCCCTTGCTACTTTAGCTTCCATGATTAAAATGAACCAGTTAGAGGACATGAAGCCCATTCAAATTAGTATTTATGAGATCTCGGCCCACTGTTACAGCATTGAAGAAGTGGAGAATGATAATCGTCCCTAGTGCCAAGATATATTACTATATATGAAGAATCGCGAATATCCTGGACAGGCAACGGAAAATGATAAGAGGACATTGAGGAGACTAGCTATTGACTATGTCTTAGATGGAGAGATCCTATACAAAAGGGGAAAGGATCAAGTATTTTTGATGTACGTGGACGCTGTAGAGGTTAAGGAAATTTTAGAAGAATTCCATGAGGGTGTTTGTGGAACGCACGCTAATGGATTTACCATGGCTAGGCAGATTATGAGATTCGGATATTACTGGTCCACTATGGAAAGAGATTGTGTCAATCATGCCAAGAAATGCCATAAATGCCAAATTTATGGGGATAAAATGCACGCGCCTCCTTCTGCTCTTCATGTGATGACTTCTCCGTGGTCTTTCTCCATGTGGGGTATGGATGTTATTGGACCAATATCACCGAAGGCTTCTAATGGACATCGTTTCATTTTTGTGGTTATTGACTACTTTACTAAGTGGGTAGAAGCAGACTCATATGCTAATGTCACGAAGTCAGCAGTCAGTAAGTTTTTGAAGAAGGAGATCATATGTCGATATGGAATGCCTGAGAGGATTATATCTTACAATGCATTGAATTTGAACAACAGCACAATAGCAGAAGTTTGTAATCAGTTCAATATCAGACACCATAATTCGTCACCGTATCGCCCAAAAATGAATGGTGCAGTAGAGGCGGCCAACAAAAACATTAAGAAGATTGTGGCGAAAATGGTTGAAACTTACAAGGATTGGCACGAGAAGTTACCATTCGCTCTTTTGGTTTACCGAACATCTGTCAGGACTTCTACTGGGGCAACACCTTTTTCATTGGTTTATGGAATGGAGGCAGTTTTACCCATTGAGGTTAAAATTCCTTCTCTCCGGGTATTGGCTGAGTTAAAATTGGATGAGGCCGAATGGATCCAATCTCGGTATGATCAGCTTAACCTGATTGAAGAGAAAAGATTAAAAGTCATTCGTCATGGTCAAATGTATCAGAAGCGAATGATGCGAGCTTATAATAAGAAGGTTCGTCCCAGAGAACTTTATGAAGAGGATTTGGTTTTGAAAAAGATCCTCCCTTTACAAAAGGATTTCAGAGGGAAATGGATGCCAAACTGGGAAGGACCTTATGTTGTGAAAAAGGCTTTTTCTGGAGGCGCTTTGATTTTGAGTGAAATGGATGCCAAAAATCTTCCGAATCCTGTAAATTCAGATTCGGTCAAGAAATATTTCACTTGAAGGAAGAGAGGAATCAAAGTGAAAACCTGCAAAAGGCGCTCTGATTTCCTAAAAAATGAGAGGCCAAGGTGAAAACCCGAAAAGGGCGCCTTGAGACCAAATGGGGAAACCCGAAAAGGGCGGCTCAAACATTGTCAGATTGGGGCATATGGTGATCTTGTTTCACTTAAGTCAACAATAAAAGGATATACGACGTCTTGGGGCATCGGCAAAGTACTGTAGATCCCCTAAACACATGTTAAATTCAGAGTGGTTCTTGGCTTGCGCGGAGAAGTTCAAGCGGCGATATCCAAAGCACCTAGTCTTCATATTATTTGTACCAAGTTTGTTGCTTCTTGTAAATACTTCATTCTTTGCTGTTCTTGAATACTTTTTCCTTTCAAGACACTTAGTATCAATAAATTCCTTTTTATTATTCGGGTTATGACCTGAATTAATTCGTTTCTTACCCAGTATTTTTTATCTTTGCGCAAGCATGTCGCATTAGAATAATGATTGATGGACTAATAAACTTTCACAAAAGAAGTTTTGTATATTACTCTAGGAATTTCTAAATAATTTAGTAACCTGAAACAGGACTATTGTTTAGAACACCCCAAGTTCAAAAGTTAAAGAGCCTAAGAAGGGAAAAGTCTAAATTAAGACTGATTTTTTGGAATTGGTTGTCTAAATAGCGAATGAGACAGCAATAAGTCTTGATGGAGTAGGAAGAAGTCCCTTATGGAAAGAAATGTCCTCACTTGGGCATGAGCATTTGATAGGACACCCTAAGAGTGGTGTAAACAAATTTCATAATCTGTATCCTTGAATTACGATAGGAGAAGATTGAGAAGAGTCAAATTTTCCAACTCTTAAGTCACGGTGGAAGGAATATAGTACAAATTATGTGGCCTAGAGGGTTGAGCTTTGAAGTGCACAATGGGGGGCAATTGGATTAAGTGTTTCTTTGGAGATATCAGCCAAGCAAAAGGCGTCAGCGACAAAGCCTTAATAAACTTTAAGAAATGATAATTCTTGAAAAATGACATTCTGCATTCATTCAAATGTCATTCACACATATCTAGTTAGGAGCATTTTATGCATTTTATGTCATCCTAATCATTAGGCATAATTAGATTCATTATACAGGTCATGTTCCCGAGAGAGTAGATCAGTGAAGATAACAAATCGAGTCTTATCTCCCTGAAGTTGCAGTGGAGTAGACTAAATAAGCAAGTCTTATCCTCCTGAAGTTGCAGTGAGGCAAACTGAAGATGGAAAATCTTATCTCCCTGAAGTTGTAGTGGAGCAGATTGAAGCTGATAATTTTATCTCTCTGAAGTTGCAGTGGAGCGGATTACAACCTTGGATCTTATCTCTCTGAAGTTACAGAGAGCAGATCCCATTTAGTCTTATCCTCCTGAAGTTGCAGTGAGGTAGATTGAAGATGGCAAATCTTATCTCCCTGAAGTTGCAGTGGAGCAGACTAAAGCCGGTAATCCTATCTCGCTGAAGTTGCAGTGAGCGGATTAAAACCTTAGATCTTATCTCTCTGAAGTTGCAGAGAGCAGATCGCATCTAGTCTTATCTCCCTGAAGTTGCAGTGGAGCAGACTAAGTAGGCAAGTCTTATCCTCCTGAAGTTACAGTGAGGCAGACTGAAGATGGCAAATCTTATCTCCCTGAAGTTGTAGTGGAACAGATTAAAGCCGATAATCCTATCTTCCTGAAGTTGCAGTGGAGTGGATTAAAACCTTGGATCTTATCTCTTTGAAGTTACAGAGAGCAGATCGTATTTAGTCTTATCTCCTTGAAGTTGCAGTGGAGCAGATTAAAGCCGATAATCCTATCTTCCAGAAGTTGCAGTGGAGTGGATTAAAACCTTGGATCTTATCTCTCTGAAGTTGCAGAGAGCAGATCGTATTTAGTCTTATCTCCCTGAAGTTACACCAGGAGCAGACTAAATCAAGTTGAAGCTATAAAAGTTGTAGTAAAGTAGATTGAAGCATTAGTTCCTATACCTCTGAAGATGCAATAGGAAGGAATGAGGCTACTTGAAGAAGAAGAAGAGTACCAAGATCCGGCAATACCAGGCAAAATCGAGCGTTTTAAAGTCTTTGCTCCGTTTCTGTTACACGACAACAAGCAAAGAAGGGCAGCTGTAACACCCAATTATTGCTCGGTCTAGTAAACGCCAAAAACAGATAAAAATAATAATAAATAATAATAAATAAAGGTCCAAATGTCCATTACATTGGCCCAGTTTGAAGACCCAAGTTACAGTGGGCCTATATGGTCCAAACCCAGAATACAAGGCCCAAGAAATGAGCAGAGGCCCGAAGCAATGGCCCAACACAAAATCAGAAACCTTAGGGTTTCTGGGATGAGTCTCGCGTCGCAGCCACCTAGCCAAGCTCCGAATCTCCGTGGATCTTCACCTGTGCATCAAGGAAAACAAAAATGGAAAGCAAATCAAAAGATTTGTAAATCAAATAAAGAAGCAGATTTGTTTCTTCTTTAGATTTATTTCATACGGCTATAAGAAGCCATTGAACACACTGTAATGGTGGCCCGAATTCGAAATCAATAAAAAGCACGATTTTTACAACACAAAGAGAGAAACAACGAAATCTAAGGTTGTTTTATATTCTGTTATTTATTTATCTATTATTATTTGTTTATATACTATTAATAAATAAGGAAAAAGAGAGAAACAACCTATGTTTTGAGCCCCAGATCGCCGTGGATGGCCGAGGGTGTCGCCTCCGATGAAAGACGACCGGAAGTCGAAAGGTTTCTCTGCTTTTAGGGGCACTTTCGTTGATATTTCACGATATTTGAGCCCGGATTTAGGCTCAGGGGGTCGAGAAGGTCAACCCGGGGGATTTTCCCCCTTTTCGGCCACCGCAAACGGTGGTGCCGGTGCCGGAGATCGGCGGCCGGCACGGTGACCGACGACCGGCTGATGACTGAACCGGAGGCCGGTGCCCGGAGGTTGAGAGCTTTTTTTTAAAAGAGATTTTTGTTTTTTTTTTGAAGGATTTGGAAAAATGAAATTTTGTTTATAATTTTGTCTTAAATAGCCAATTGAAAACGGCGCCGTTTTAAAGGGAACATCCGCGCGTCGATCCGACCCGGACCCAAGATTCGCGTGTTTTTCATACGGAGGGGCAAATTGCGCTTTTGGCCCCTCCGCCTTTTAATTATATTTCCAATTAAGTATTTTTGTTTTTTTAAATTCGGCCTTTAATTTATTTTAAATTCCAATTTAATCCTTTTGAACGGCGCCGTTTTAGAGGAGAATGGAAAATTGCCCTTTCAGCCCCTCTATGTAATTCGCGCGTTCAATTTAGTCCTCTAGACTTTATTTATTTACGAATTTACCCCATATTTTTACTTGCAATCCAATTTAGTCCATTTTTCTTATTTTCTTTAAAAATCAATATTTTTTGATAATGCAATTGTTTTTTTATCTTATCTTATAATTCTCATATGTGATTATTATTATTATTTTGTCTATATATGTATTTTTTAAAGCATGTATTTATGCCGTTTTTTTGAAAACTAATATTTTTCGCATACTTGTATATATATACTTGTTTTATTTATTTAATTAACTTTGATATTATTTTAATAATTTCAAACCTATATATTTTTATGTGTACTTGTATGCATTTTTTGTTATTTATTTCAATTATTTGCTTATCAATTTATGTTTGCATATTGTTTATTATTATCTTGTCCATTTATTTGATATTTTGCATGTCATTATTATTTATTTATTCATTTATTCCTATTATTTCTATGTCATTGTAATATTTATTATTGCGTTGTATATTTAATGTAGCATCACATCATTTTTTTTACTCGATTTTAAACTTTTCAAAATTAAGATAATGCTTGTATTTAGGATTTTCAAGGAAATTGAGCTCTAACGTATTGGGTTCCGATTTTCTTCGTTAAATCTAACAATCGAGCATTTCTCTTTAATCAAAAAATAAGAACTCATTATTGGGAATTCAACACGTTGTGTCCTAACGTATTGGGTGTGAGGCATTGATTTCTCGAAATGAAAATTTCTCTAAAAAATAATAAAGGAAATATTCCGAGTTTGGGATTTTGGAGGAATTGTGCCCTAACGTATTGGGCCGCGATTTCTTAAATCTTGAATAAATGGATATTCTTTTAAATTTTTATTACACGAGTATTCTGGCCTAATTCATTTTGAGGAAATTAGAATGTCGTGCCCTAACGCATTGGGTGTGGCATTTTCTTTCTCTGAAATGATAAGGGTCTTAATACGTAACGTTTTAAGTTTTTGCTAAGGATTATATTTTTCAAATTTTCGACATTAAGATATTAATTAATTAACTAGGTACCAATTTTTTGGGCGTTATGAGGGTGCTAATCCTTCCTCATACGTAACCGACTCCCGAACCCGTTTTTCTAAAATTCGTAGACCAAAGTCGTTTTTAAGTGACCCAATCACACCTTAATAAAAGATTGATGGCGACTCCCAATTTTCATTGTTTAAAGTCGACAACCTAAACTTTTTTGTTTTTCAAAAAAATGGTTTCGACATAATATATCTTTAAAAAATATTAAAAATAACTTATATATATATTTTAGGGTTAATGCACTATTTGGACAGAAATTTGGAAATGTTTCACAACAGGGCTGAATTTTTTTTTGTTAAAATTTGTTCTTGAAATTGACAATTATTCTCATATTAAGGCATAGAAATTTTTTCCAAATTAGTCTTTAAACTTAACAACTGTTTACAAATTGGGACTTGAAATTTTTTTTGCCTAAGATATTTTCTTGAAAAAAAGTTGGACCTAAAAAGATTTAAACTCTATGGTGGAAACAATTGCTAAATTTAGAAATTAACATAAATAAAAAATATTACAACCCAATGCGAAAACTATTGTCAACAAATTAACCCTATTTTTTATTTTAATTATTCACAGTCATAGCTTACATATTGCATACATAATCATGCACTAAATTATCCGGCTATGCATTGGAATTGATTGTTAGCTTACCTCATCCATGAAATCAGAAAGCTATAGTCCTTTTCATACCATTAATATTCCCTATGTCTGGCAAACTCGCATACCATATATTATCACGTTTATAGTATTATAAATTATATTTCAAACCATGATCACGACTGATACTTGACAGCTGAATCAGCTTAAATCATGAAAGATACATATGAGAATAATAAGTAATTTGTATGTTTAATCATATCAATCTACGAAATCACACTTTGATTAAATGGCAACTTAAAAGGCTGAAGAGCTAACTCAGTGTCTCCCATCATGGAGAAGTAGTAACTTAGGAACTCTTTGTACCGAAAAGCTCTGTATAATGGAGGCTGTGCAGCATTGGTCAGAGATTTTGCTGGTTCTATAATGCTGTCTTCCGAGGAACTGATGAATAATCCGACAGTTGTTCGAGCAACCTTGGAGTTGGTCACTGCTCGATGTTCGGCACTTTTCAGCTTGTTGTTGCTCACAATCTATATCAAAGCCAAATCAACAAATTAAGCTACATTCACAAATGATGTCATGATGCAACCATATTAATGCCAGGCCATGCTCATGCATGCTATTAGTATGTACCCGTAATTGGTGGCCTATGTTAACCACAAGAGCATTAGGCAGAGGCTGAACACCAATCCATTGTCCATCTTTGAAGACTTGAAGTCCAAAGGTATGTCCTTGAAGTAGGATGGTAATGAGATTAGGGTCACAATGCTTAGGTAACCCCAAGGTCAAGCTTGGATCTGGACATGGTGGGTAATGGTTAGCCACCAATAGCATAGCTTCACTTAGATCCTTCTTGAAGTACCCAGATTCAAGCCCTAAGCCCTCAGTAAGCAACTCCAGGATTGCTAAACCCAGTTTTTTTCCTTCAACTGAGAATGTCCTTATAACATCCCTGTTAAACAACGGGATTAAGATTTAGTGGTTGATCATCATCAGGCCTTATTTAATTAAATTTACCTGTATCGAGTTGGCTTTTGAGGCCAAAGTTTAATGCAGTCGTCTAAAGGATGACAATGGTGCTTCAGAATGTCACGCCAAAAGTGATACTTTTCGGTACCATAGTTTATATTGCTTGTGTAAAGCCTGCAGACTTTATTTGGATCCTCTGAGTAGAGGCTTGCCTTTTCCTCCATTGGCATCTTAAAGAACTCCTCCACCACATTCATTGTGTCATTCAATACTTTCTCTGAAACTCCATGGTTAACAACCTGTTTCAATGCAACAAAAAATGAAAAACAGCTATGACTGCCATTTTATATATATATATAATTACGTCCAAACCTGAAAAAATCCGAACTTTTGGCTAGCCCTGAGAACGTTTAGAATGGTATTACTTCGATTAATCAAAGCTTCCCCGAGGTTAACAACGGGAATGGTGTCACCACTGGGAATGCTGAGCTTGCCGGGCCTTGTTTCTGGTGGACAAATATAAGACTCGGGCAAAGCTCGATGGTTGTACCAGTTTGAAACAAGCCGCTCCATTTTTTAATTCTATCGTAGTGAATTTTATGCTATGAAGAGAGAGGTATTTATAACTCTGTGAATAATACATATATATATATGATGAAGAGAAATGGATGAGTGAACCATCGTAATCAGGGACAATACATAAAATGGTAATATTCAAAACATTATTGAACTACAAAAGTCTTCTAAGCTCAAATAAAGTTCAACAAAAAAAAGGAAGATGGAATCTGATTCTGCAATAGCTGGATGACAAATCCTCAACACATTTCACCGGCGGAATTAATTATACATGTATTTTTATATAACCCATGATTATGACTGACACTTGATAGTTGAACACGTCATCAGCCGAATGATTTTCATTTTCAAAGGGAATGTGATCTACTGCCATAATTAATCCACTAGAATGGCAGCTTGGCTGATGCAGGGCCAAGAGACTTGCAGATGGGCTTTTTTTTTTCGAGATGTGATTGATTCAGTGTATGAAGGACTGGTATTTAATGATATGCTTGAACATGACAAATGTGCTTAAAGAAATCTATGGAATTTGAATGAAATTTTAGAATGACCAAAATATGCTTGAGATTGTTTATACATTATCACAAGACTAACAATGGCTCATTGGAGCATGTAACCTTCTAAAATTTGAGTTAGAGACATTCTAGAATCTAACCTCATGATGAATCTTATATACAACAAAGAATACAGAGTTTCCTTTCATAAAACCCTATTCCAACTATGGAAACTCATTTGTATTCTGTTCGTTTCGATCAATCGAAGCTCAGGAGCCTCAAATTTACTGTGGGAGCTTCAGGAGGTCTACTATATATATCATCAAAATGAAGATTTATATCCCCTCCGGTTTCAAGATCGTCCTCCATGTATGTTGTCCGGGATAACCTCTGAGAATCCCTCCAGTCAAGGGATTGATCTTGCTCTTCCACACTTCTCTCAGACATGTTATCATACCGCGGGGCTGAAGAATAACGGTTGAAATCAGGTGGCTCGAGAAAGCTTGCTTGGGGCTGTATACCATGTGGACCACTTCTGGCCCACCAATGGCTCCTTGCCTGGTGCGGTAGTTCATTTGTATCATGATGCTGAAGTACACTCTCGTGGAAGAAAGAAGATGATGTTGAAGCATCAAGATGTGACTGCAACCGTGACCGACCATCATAATGGTGTGGCTGCCAGTATTCTTCATCTCTTGCTTCATCATGTGTCATGTTGGTTGGCATCCAGTAATCTTCATGCTGTAGCTCACCTGGTTCAGATGGCCTTGTTGTAGCAGTGTCTCTCCGAGTTCGAGAGGTATAATACCAATCCAGAAGATATGGGTGATTCTTTTGTTCAGCGTCAATTAGCAATAAAGAACCCAAATCGCGGGAAGTGTAGGGAATATTCTGCTGCATTTCCCTTGGAAAAAGTCCGTTTCTATCTACATGACCTCTCAGTGGGCTTGCTCGCCACAATCTACCAAAAGAATCTGCATGTCTGGTTCCCTGCGTTTGCAACTTTTGCTCCCTGAAAGTTCTAATGTTCAACAGGAACTGCTTGCCCTGAGAATCTGGTTCCCATGAAGGATAGCTACTTTTGAAACTGCAATCAGAATAGAATTATTCAAGATGGAACTATGATAGACGGAAAAAGTAGAAGGGATATCCAGCACAATAAAAAGACAGAAGAAACACCATACCTTTAAAACAGAAACGGAATTATTAGTTTTATGTCTCATCATTTGCATTTTAAAATGAAAATCAAAACTTCTTGTCAGCTTTATATTAACAAAGAAAATTAGGATAAGAGTTCAGGTTTCTCAAACTCTATTCACAGCAAAACGATATGTGCAGGGTTTAGGATAGAGGAAGTATATAAATCCAATTAATCTTTGCTATTGATCGTACCTCAAGAACGATTTCTCCATTTTCCCTTGGGAACTCCTCTGGGAGCGAGGTGCATTGCTTGGAGAGCCATAATTGCCATTCCCATGGTTTTGGAAATCAAAGGCACTAAAACTACAAAAATGAAAACGGGACAATCAAACACATCATTTCGTAAATTAAAAGAAAAAGAACAGTGTACCTGCAAACATGACCAACACCTTCAATATCCACAGTAAAATCTGCAATGAACTGTAAAATGTCATCCACCCGCTGCAAAATCAACACGAAACATTTTAGTTGAAAAGCTAAGATCTAAAACAATAGAAATAATTTACCCAAAAAAAGATGAAAAAGAAAAGAACCTTTGGAACAACAAATAGAAGCAAGAATGGAGTGAGGAAAATTGAGGCCATCTCCTCTAGCAACATCATTCCAGTGTACTGCATCAGAAAATTTAAAAAATAAAAAAAAATCTAAAAACAAAAGAATCAAAATCATTTATGAATGCAACTTGAAGATTATAGGTAAAACAAAAAAACAAAAAAAAAGGAACTAAGGGGGATTACCTGAAATAGAGTTTCAAACTCTTTCCGGACTGTTTCAGTGTTTTCTTTGCCACGCCATCTCTTTGGCATGTAATGTGTATGTTGAACCACCATAGACATTGCTCCTTCTGGATCAAGGACCAGAAGTTCATCTGTAACAGCAGCCCGGCTTATAGCGGTTATGGTTCCAAAAACAGCAGCATACCAAAACAAATTCCGGCCAAATATCTACACATTTCGGAAAAAATGTAAAAAAAAAAAAAACAAAATTGAAATATAGAAGAGTTGAAAAGAAATAGAAGACACTGAAACGGTTGAAATTCAAAAATATTACATGGCCCTCCAGCAAAGACTCTTCTAGAAAGGCAATGATGATCAAGATAGCAGCAAAACCACCAGATACAAATGAGATAAACTTTGCTATGATAGAAATAATTGGTGAGGGGAATCGCTTTAAGTACTCAGAAGCATGCATAACACTTCTATTAATCCGATGCTTGAATAAATGGTCAACCTGTAAGACAAAGACAACGGTATATGTACAAATACAGACTACAGTATGTGAAAACAAGAGAATCTATAAGTATAAATATCCATCTCAAGAAACAATTGTGCCATCTTATTTTTCACAGTATGTTCTTAACAACTTTTCTTTATTATGATAATTTTTTTTCGCAGAAAATATAAGTAACTTCAAACAATTGACTAACACTTATGATGATTACATAAAAGTAATAACACAAGCTTGTGAAGATAGATAGTGGATAAATCCTTCTCAACTTGACAGCACCAAAGAACAAAACAAAAGACTTAGCTAACAAATAAAGCGGAGATAAGGGGGAATGAAATACCTCATTGAATTCCCTAAACATCCACTTTGACAAATTTGACCATCTGCGGGATGATGCTGTGCTTGGATGATTATAGAATTGTTCAGCATGCCTTAAGAAGAGATAAACCAGCATGAATATAACAAGAAATGGAGAGAGAAGCAGCATAGCAAACCCGACAACCATGAGTCTTTTCTTCAATGTCCTAGGATTAGAAATGAAGTCCCTTCTAACACAAAAGTTTCTGCATCCCAAAATGAAGTTGGCAAGAAACCCCAAAATTTAGTTGTTTTTCTTTTTCTGCAAATAATAATAATAGCAAGTTGCATTTGAAACTCGAAGTACTTCATAAAATATTTTTTCCCTAATCATACAACAAACGTTGGAATATTAAAAGTGTAAAACCTTTTAAGAATTTTGAAATATTCCAAATAGTTGTAAGTCAAGAAGGTGCAAAAAAGCAGCAATGGGAAACAAAAAAAAAAGCAATAAAATAGTAAATTATGCAACTCTGTCCAGTTACATCATGAATTGACCATTAAAGACCAACCTAAGCAGGACTACCAAAAGTTAATACTTCACGAGAAAAATGAAAAAAACTTAAAGCTACAGCACCAAAGTCAGCCGGCAGATAACATAACTATGTTAGAGATGCTGCAAAGGAAAACACATTGCATCTTGATTACAAGAATGTATGTTTCAAAGAACCCATCAGTTTTTCCCAGCGCTATCTACAACATCCCCAGAAAATGTACTTTATTATACCCCTCTTCATACAATAAGAATTATATAATATTCTTGAAATTGAAAAATTATGCTTTAAAAAAATGATGAAATAAATAATTTTATCATTAGTCTGAAAGTGGAAAGTTCCGAAACTTGCTTCTATTGACTGTTTTACAAAATTTACAAGTTGGAACCATATCCATAACAGTGATTATCAAAGAAAGTAACATACATACAACTGAAAGTCAAATGTTATATAAAATTAAACATACCGGTCAAACATGCTCTGCAGTATACACCAATTTAAGGTCCATTCAAGTGTCTTTGTTAGTATCAGACAATGCTGTGTTCTATAAGGGCCGGATTTGACAGTTGGACCAGCACCTGGGACCCAGGCTGATATAGGAAAAGCAAGCACTCCTTTATTAAGCATTCCAATCAAGTAGTTCTCCTTCCGCATCAATCGCATAACCACATCATGAGCAGAAAGATCCTTGACCACGCACAGGTGTTGTGAACTTTGTAACTGGACAACCTTTTCAAGGATTGTTGCCCATGGCATGGTCTGAATCTCATTATCCATAACATGGAGACTGCAAAATAAAATACAAACAATGATAATAAAATCATTAACTGTTTATAAGATACTGCAACTGTAACTGCTTTATCTCAATGCAAAATTAAAGCTTACAAAGCATCCTTTAACTTATCAGGATGAACTTACCTGTTATAATAGAAATGGCGTATGCCAAGGGTATCCTTTAATTGAGCAAAAAACCTCAAAAAACAGAACATCCAATAGATGGAAAATAGCCCCAAATATCCAACAATAATAGCTTTTGAAAGTGTCAAAGGGGTTAATGGGTGCTGGTGAAGAGCTTCCTTAGCAAGATCACATGGCTTAATTCCAGACTCAAATGCATCCATCCCACACTTTGCGTTGCGGAGACCATTCCAATCAACGAATAACAGGAAGAACCCCGAGAAACATATGGTAAAGCCCACACTCAGTAGTTCAACGATCCATTTTATAATTATGCACCAAAGCCCTTTCTCGCAGTAGTAGCTATACAGACGTTCGAAGAATAAGTCCAAATCAGCAATTGGTTCTGCATTCAGAGTCTCACCATTCAGAAGCCCCGAAGGGCTCTCACTACCTGGACTTGGTGGTACTCTTCCATAGTCTGACAACTCAATCACAGAAGGTACATCACCTAGTAAGCCTGTCGTCAAAGACGATTCACCACCCCATCTCCACTTAAATATGCCAAGTGCATTTGCAGCCTTTTGTCCCCTGAACATCATTTGTAAATCTTGATGGCAGGGAAAAAGTGCCAGTCCATTCCCCAAAGTGAGTAAATGTTTTGGCAAGGTTCTGCCTATAAGAAGAAAATTAGACAAATTCCCTTTTGATGGTGAATGTATGCACATGCTTGCAGGAACAGAAAGATGCAGAAGTTCAACCAAAAAAGAAACTAAACTACAGTAAGGACTGCACAAAACTTGACATCAAATGAAAGAAAGTCCAAATACCTGCTAATCGAAACTTGAAACAAAACCAAAACCTTTTCTTAAATGAACCAGCAGGCAACAAGTACAACAATTTGGACCTAAAAACTTAAATTGCAGATTCTTCAGCAGAAAATAGCAGCAACTTTATGCAAAATCATAATGTACAACCCATAAAAGATTAATAAATGAATAAATACATTGAAAAATAAAACATGAAAGGAGATAATTTTTGAGCGGATAAGTGAGGTGCCCATTCATAGTTCAACTGAAAGTACTCTGCTTAGCAGCAAAATATGGGAAGGTGAATCTTGGCGAATTTTAAGTCAATCAAGGACTCCAATATCAATTCAAATCAAAACAAACTATTTAAAACCATACGTTAACCCGAATACTATCCACACTCCAAAAATAGAATAAAAATAAAAGTAGCTGAAACAAATAACATGTCAAGATCATCCATTTATTACAAATAAACGAGGGAAAAGAAGTTTCTGAATTTACCTCCGAACCACCAACGAGCAGCTCCAATATCACTCAAAGAATGAATAAATAGCCAAAAAGGGCGAATTTTGCCGATACCCACTAAGAATAACAGCGAATAAAACGACGCAAAACCCCAACAACAAGTAGATTAAGTGCCCAAAGCTTTGGTTGAGAAGCAGAAAAGAAGAAGGAAGGACTTTTGATATTATTTTGGTAATGGCAGAACTTTTTTCTCTAATGAAATACTTCACCTCTAAGATATTTTCTAATTATCTATACTATTATGAAAAATACCAAAAAATATTTTTTTTTTATGTTTTAAATGTTATTTCCTAAAACCAAATGTATATTTTTATATTAAAAAATTGCCCATACTTACTAATAATGTATAACTTCTCTTATATAATGGTGGATATGAAATTCCAGTTCTAAATTTCATTCGGTTGGTTACGGAATTGTAATTTAAAGGGGACCGGTGAAAGAGCAAATGTCAGGTGTCGACCAAAAACCGAGACCAGATTTCAAATGATTCACAACACCAACGGCCTTCCCCCAACAAATTTGGAACGAACTTAAGTTTTGTTGGGCCTCAGGTTCTTCACTCTCTTTGTTGGGCTCTTTATATTATCATTTTGTTGGGAGAATATATGGGCTGGTTTTTAACCAAGCTTCAAAGTTACCTAAACTATAATTAAATGTCGGTTTAGATAGACGGTACGTTTACTTACAGTTAGTATAAAGATAGTGGTGGTGATAAGATTAGATATTATGGCAATATTGTAGCGTAAGATAAAAAGTAAGCTAAATGCATCGCATTGCACCCAATCACCCATCCAAACCCACCCTAAAACAAAGTTTACAATCCCCTAGAATTTTCTAAGGTAGAAAAAATTATTAGGATATATTTCAAGCTTGCCAGGCTCATTCAATCTCTTAAGACTAGGGCTCCCCTCATCATCCACACACTTAATTTAGGGCTCACCTCATCAAGTTAATTCATTCACTTAATCTCTTACAATTAAGGTTCACTTCATTAGGATCACTCGTCAATTTAGTCTCTTAAGACTAGAGCCTGCTAGCTTATTTTGTCTCTTACTATTAGAGCTCACCTTGTCAAGCTTACCAACTCCAGTCACTTCTTTCTTTGATCCTTAGGCTACTTTTATGAAGTTCACCTCCTCTCTCACCTTTTCAAACTGTCCACATCTGACTTAAAAAAAGGTATAGCCTTTCTTTCGATTGGGAGGGGCAATTGTTAAACCAATACCCCGCTGATCTTGCCCAATACAAGGGTTGATTAACATGAGATCTTGCCCACTTAAGGAACCACGCCTATTCAACTTAAGATCTGTAAAATGCCTCCTTCATAATGCCCATCGCATCCCAAACATCATAGCTCCCTACCACCACCCAACTACAACACAACCTTTCTCACTAGTCACATCATAGCAGGAGTCTATAACCCTATTTACTATTGTTCGCTAAAACTCACGAACATCGTCTCCAATGTCCTCCTATAAAAGGATCCCACTCCTATAGTCCTACCAAAACATATTACCATTGGTTCTCTCAAGATAACTTCCCTTTGCGACTCTCAGCACTTGAAATAAGGTATAAACCGCACTTAACGTCCAACCCCAAAGTAAAGCAACATATTTAATTTTAATTTTTTGGTTAATATATGTTGTTAGTCCTTTACTTTGACAAAAAAATTTTATTTAGTCCATGTGCTTAAAAAATAAAAAAATAAATTCTTTTACTTTTTTTATTTAATAATTTCAGTCCAATCATTAATATATTAAATATTTTCCATCAAAATTTGTTGATTAGGTTACCTTTATATGATATGACTTATGATTGATGAAAAATAAATATGTTGTTTTTACAAATTTGAGCAAAACCTGCCAATGATAATAATGGTTGGACTGAATTTTTTAAATTGAAACCATAATAAGGTTGAATTTTTAGTTTTTTAAAATATTAAATTTTATAAAAGTAGAAAGATTAAAAGCATATTATAACCTAATTTTTTATGGATTTTTATAATACTAGATGCCCTATTAAATAAACTGAATCTCATAATATAAATGGGAAAAAGGGAAAAAAAAGTCAAAGAAGCGAATGATTTGTAATCAAAGAAGATGTAAAGGGAATCAGATAGTGGACTTTTGCAATTTTGATGTCTATAATGTGAACTGTAAAACAGAAATATGTGCAAAGTGCATTCGATTGGCTGGCCTATGTAACACTTTTAAAAGGTTCCCCCACTAGACTATTCGGTCAATGCTTGACTTTCACCTATCTCTATTTCCCCACAAGTTCTTAACTTCACTACGGTCAAATTTTATTATTGTCGTTAAACCAACACCAGTTTTGAGAAAGGACAACAGATGATGCTAGGGTTGTTCAATCTATTTGATGGCACATATCTGCCGGAACACATTCACTCATTCACCTTTTGTTTAATTTAGTTCTTGCTATGGAATGAATGATCCCCTTTGGGACTTGATTTCCTTTTTGTTATGTGCACAAATATGAAAAAAGAAAAAAGCAGCAAAACTGAGTCATTATTTTGTCATGTCATTTGTAGGACAAAAAAGGGAAGGAAAAGCTTATGGGTTGGTTGAGAAACAATTGTCTTAGTTAGTACTATTGTGAATGAAAGGACATTATAGTTACATTATAGTTACTTTCGTATCCCTTACTACAACTTGTTGGTTTCTTGATGTGGAAAGTTTCTTACAACTTTTAGGGTTTTTTTCTTTAATAATTTCATCTAATTTTGAATTTAGATCTTATTTAGCATTGTTATTGGTACAATTTTTGATGTTTTTCATTGTAAAAGTAATTTTTTTTACACAAGGTTTAGAACTAGTCATAATTCCTCTCCAACTTATAAACAGGAGGATAATGCGCTTCAACGTACTGAAACTCATGTCCTCCTACATTAACAATAATACGTATGTCAATTAAGTTAAGATTAAATCAGGGTAAAATACTTAAAAGAGTTTTGTTGTTATGATTTACCAAACTTTCCGACCAATTGAAAAGGTAAAGATGAAATGAAAGGGAAATGGTAGTATGGCACTAAGATATTAGTTTTATGTTGGAAGTGTACTTTCACACGGAATTAAAGCACGTAATCTTACCCAAAATTACAAGTGGTCTTCATGCATCCTCTACCTTCCATGGTGGTAGGTAGGAAATCAATACCTTTTTTCAGCAAAAAAATATTCTGAAAATCATAAACATCTTTGATTTTTGGCTACCACTCCTATAACTCTATATCACATTCTACTGATAAGCGATCAAAAGGGTTCCCTTTTGCTTTTTTGCCCTCTTTTTACTTTCCTTCCCTTAAAAAAGCTTATGCTTTTCCTCTCTCTATTTTTCACACATTTCAAATATAATTCCTTTATTTCTTATTCAATAATTAAATTTTAATTGATAATATTGTTAAAAGATTTTCTCCAAAATAAAGAGCAGAAGGTGATAGTGCGAGGTAGATCTATTCCTAGATTAGGTTATTCATTCAAGTCCGAAGGTCAACTCAAAAATGAGAGAATTTAGATAAAAATACGAGGTCCAAAAAATTAGTTTGGATAAAATTTAAAGCTTATTTTTTATATGGGTTAGCCCTTGGGCAAACTTTGTTGGCCTATGTTATAAAAATTGATTATAACAATTATATATGTTAAGTAATAATTATTTATATTTATATTTATATTAATTCACTAATTCAATAACAATTAATTCTTGTTAAGCCAATTTCGCATTCTAGTAACTTCACTGTTAAAAATGTGTTTAGTTACTAAAAGGAATGTTGGTATAATAATAAATTTAACTCTCAATATTTATTTATTTTGTTAAATTAATTCTAATTTTAATAAATTTAACCCACAATATTTATACATTATGTATCTAAACATGATTCTAAAAGTTTAAAATATATAAATAAAAATACATAAATTTTTAAAAAAATAATAGAATTTTATAAAAATATATTTAGAAATTATTAAAATTTAATATATTTTATCATCTTCCTTTTTCTTCATTTCTTTTATTTGTTCTCCTTTTTTTCACATTATTATTTCCCCTTTTTTTTTTCCTTTTTTTTCATTTTCCTTCGTTTATTTAACTAATTAACCTTAACTTTTTTTTAACAATTATCAGATCTTTTTCTCTCCCGTCTCTCTTCTTTTTCTTCTCCTTCTTTAGCCCTAACCGCCACCGTCCGGTCTCGTCTCTGAATGGCGTCATTGGGCTACTGTTTTTCTTCTCTCTTCAAATCTACGATCAGATTGTCTTGGTAAACACTAGAAAGCCACAAAACTCCAAGGCGAAATCTGGATCTCCCTTGTCCCGATCTCCTCCGTCAGTCATCGAATTGAACTCCAAACTGGACTGGGACCTCCTCGTACCTCCCTCTTCATTACCACCATTCGGACTCATGAGACCCATCGGAAATGACCACTTATGGAGTACTGTAATTGTAGGTTGTATAGCCTTTAACCATATAAATTTTTGTTTTTCTTAATCCAAAAATGAACATTAAAGTATCATAAATTTAATTAGAGGTCTAGTACATCACAACATCATTTCAAAATATGTTTTTGTTTTTAATGTCCTGATTAAATTTCTTGAGTTTATTCTATTTTTGCTCAGAATTTGTAAGGGTTTTGTGTATTTTTGAGTTTCCCAAATAAACTATGGAAAAGACGACACACCATTAGCCATTGTTGATTTCCTTGTACAGCCTAACTATCATCTCACTGGAGAGAGAGCTCAACCCAGCATTCTTTGAAATAAGTTCAAGAAATCAAAGACTTGAAATTAAATCATATTTAAATATATGTAACATCATTGGCGTTTGTGTATGAGAATGTGCAAATATATTTATTATTTTTTGAATTTTCTAGAATCATAATTAAGAGTTAAATTTGTTAATTTTTTTAAAAGTAGGATTAAATTAATAAAATATATAATTATTGAGAACTAAATTAATTATTATATGTGACGATAGAGTAATTAATTTAATAAAAAAAAGTTGACGGTCAAAATAAAAACACTTTAAAATTTTCATTATGTAATTTAATTACTAATTAGAATAGATGATAAATTGAAATGGATTTTCAATTCCCACGCGATATTTACTGAATCCTAATGGCCACTCAGGTGACTAACGAGTCATTCCCCTAGATTACATGTTAGTAAAAAGCTAGGGTACAATATCTACTTAGGATCATTATGGTTTCCCAACCCCGAAAATATATATATTAGAAGGCACCCTTGGAATCTAGCCATCTTTGCAAATAATAAACTTTAAATTTTTAATGCATATGGTACACCTGTAACCTTCTTTTTTAACTATAATTATATCCTATATGGCTAAACTCAACATGCCTATCTTGAATTACTTTGTATCTCATTTTAATTATATACTCGGAAAAAATTTTATTCGGTTCAAATATTGCCACATGTCTCATTTTTTTAAAAACTTTTATTTTTTTATTATTCTACTACACCATAAAAGAACCGACATTTTTAAACTCCATTTCTATGTATGAACCTTTCTAAAATAAATAAATAAATCTAAGCCTTAAACACATAAAAGTTTTCATAAAACTGGCATATAACTAGTAATTTTCACAAAAATAAAAACCACTTCAATGTTTTTTAGCGTCATGGCCAAACACAACAATCACACTAGCAACAACAAATTTTAAACAATATAATAACAATAAATCCTAATTTCTTTAAGGATTTGTATCAATCAACCTCTAAAAATTATTACCAATTAAGATGCTAGGAATCTCATGCAAAACTAATATTCCGTTCAATCAATAAAAAATGAATATTGCATGAAAATCCTAATCTATCACAAGAAAAGTCATAACTCGAATTTAATATTTCATTCAATCAATAAAAATTGAATATTGCATGAAAATCCTAATTTATCACAAGAAAAATCACAATCTGAATTTTCTAAATACTGATCAATAAAGCTTAAAGAACAGAAAAATTGTTACTGGGAGACCAATTTAAAAGTATTAAAAGATTTATCACATTTCTTGTAAAATTCTAGAGAAGGTGTGAGAGACTAAGAAAAACTTGAGAGAAAAGTGATGCATGTTTAAAGAGAATAAAGAATTAAAGATTTTTAGATTTTAGAGGATGAAAAGATATTAATTTGTTTTTATATAAATTAATTTTTCTCATAAAATAACTTTTTTATAAAGTATTTTTTTTTAAAAATTATGGAATCAATTCTCACCATGAAACCTGAAATTAAGTGCTCAAAAAATAAGTACTGAAAAATTAAATATTGAATTTGAGTTATAAAATTTGTTTGGTGTATTACTTAGAATTAAATATTTATTATAATTAAATTGTTTGATAAAATATAATATAATGTTAAATGAAATAAAATAAAAAACAATTAAATTTATTCTCTATTAAGTAATAAGTAAGTCCCCTATTTACTCCACTTTTTTTTACATTTTTTTTGAAAAAAAATACTATGTAGTAAATTTCATTGTGGGTTATTAAAGGTGTTTAAAAATATTAATTAACAGTTAATTGAAGTTCTTAAATACTTTATCAAACAGGGTTTAAGATATAAGTTAGTTGACTGTATTTGGGTTACTATACTATTTGGGACTTAAGTTTGGTTTTAATGTTTATTTTGACACTTGAATTTTTTTTAATTTGATACTTGAGTTTTTCTTTGTCCTATATAAATACCTAAGTTTGACTCCAATATTCAATTTAATACTTAAGCTCTCTTTTTTTCCAATTAAGTACCTATTTTTTTTATTTGAGCACACAAATCAAACCTTTATTAGAGCATATAATATTGTTTAGTTTAAATACTAAATTAAAATATAAAAAAATCAAATACCGAATTAAATATTAAAACTAAATTCAAACATGAAATTGATAACCGGAAATAAATTCGATTTCCCATCTAAAACCAATAGTTATTAATTAAATATTAGTTAAAAGCTTTAATTGGGAAAAGTAAATATAATTGATGGTCAAATATTTTGATGATGATATTGATAAGTAAAAGTTTTGACCCAAACCAAAAAGCAACAACGGAGGAAATTTGCTTAAGAGGTATTTTTAATTCAAAATTTTATGATTGTAGTTTATGAAAATTGAGGAGTTAAATTATTAGAGTAATATTAATAAGGTCTATTTGTGGTGGATGGATAGAAATTTGTACTCCAAAACATTCTTCTATGCTTAAGTTAAAAATAAATAGTTAGTTGGGATTCACTATTCACTCGATAACTACAAATATATAGTATCATTGTCAAGTAATAATTACGACAAAATAAACTCGTTAAGAAGTATTTTGAGGATCAAACCCACATTTCTACTACTCTAAGTTACAAATATAAATACAATAAAGTAAAAATCACGTTGAAGTTAATAAATAGTAAAATGAATGAAAATGCAATAAACAAAATACTTAAAGGCTACCTCAATTCACTAATGTAATGGTTAAAGATCACCTTCCCTTAGTGGAAATTAATAACCTATATCAAGTTAAATCGAATCGGAAAAGGTTTCCTAATAGTCTGTCATTCTCCAAAGATAACCACAAACAAATATTAGCCACTATTTCCTCAAAGTAACCTGTTATTAGGGGTGAGTAAAATCTGATTCGATTCGAAAAATTCGATAAAAAATTCAAATTTTGAATTAAATAGTTTGAGTTAATTGAGTTATTCGGATAAACTCAACTAAAAAATCAAGTTTTTCGGTTCAACTCGAATATGAATTACATAATTCAAGTTATCCGAAAATACAAATAAGAAAAGACAAAACTACATCGTTTTGATAAATGTACCTAAACATTTACATGAACTTAGTGTTTGAGTTATGGAACCTAAACATGTACTTAGTGTAATCGAAAATGAGCAAACCTGTAACACCCCTTGCCTGACCTAATCGTCGGGTATGAGTTATGGAATGCTACATTTGTTTCCAGAGTAACTAGGGTCAAATAAATAGTAGATAATCATTTATACATGCGTTTAAACATCATTCACATTCATTTGCATTAAACAATCATTTTTGGGTCTTATACGAGCTTACGAAAGCTCTTTTGTCAACTTGAACACGAAATAGAACCAAATTGCAAGGATTTTAAAATATGTGGACCGACACCGCGACTCTGGTTCTCGTCATGACGTAGTCTTCACAGTATGTCACGTTGCGACGATAAGACTAAACTCGTCACGATGTCACAATTGTAATGACAACATTGCGACGTCAAAAGTTCGAAGTCGCAACGTAGCCTCTACTTTTGGCAAAATGAACATTTTGGTACATATTTCAATGTTTTCAACCAGTCCTTTCAATATATACACCAAGTACCAACTTCACTTGATCTAAAACATACAAAAAACATGTCAAGCAAGCTCAACATCTATGTTCAACTTCTCATCAAGTCATTCACTACCTTAATTAAACTTAAACATTTCAATGTCATTAGATTTTGACGTCCAAACCATTCAAACACCAAATTTTACCTATACCAACTCATATTGAAACATGCCATTTCTATAACACCCTCATACTCGACCCGGTCATTGGGTCAAGATATCAGAATGCTACATTTGTTGCCGAAGCAATGACACTTCAATTCATTTTATCATTACATTTAAGTTATTAGGATCATTATACATATCCAATTCAAACTAATGTATAAATTTTATATGAGCTTTCGACAACTCTTTTAATAGTATAAGATCGAACAGGGACTAAGTTGTGAAATTTCTAAAGTTTCAGGCTAACTTCGCAACGTTAGGGGTTCCACGTTGTGACGTCACTTACTGTTTTATGTCATTGTCACGTCACTTGCTGTCATATGTCGTCGCGATGTGATAATTTCAATATCGTGGCATGCACTCTATTTTCATAAAATTTTCATTATCTCAATTTTCATCACCTAAAACCCTATTCAAACATCATATTTCAGCCAATTCAATTAACATATCACTCCTATAAGTTCAACTCCAAACTCAAGATTCACATAGCTCATCATAAACTCATTTAATTAAGGTTAAGATTATAAAATAAACAAAGAGTTTCAAGTGCTACCAATAGGTTCACCAAAAGGCTTATATTCACAACTAAACTTTACCTATATACATGCTGTAATACCCAATTTTAGCCCGGGCTCACATATGGAAACATAATTTTTGAGGATATGCAATCTTAGATATGATACGCAATCCAAGATATGATATATGCAATCTTAGATATGATATGCAATCTTAGAGATGATATATAATCTTAGATATGATATGCAATCTTATAATATATGATTTTGTAATCTTAGAGATTTAATTTGTAGATACCCTTTAATCTCAGCCGTTGATGTAACTGATCTGTACCGTTGGATTTGGGGAGGCTCAGCTATAAATAGAGGCCTCTCCCTTGATTGTAAAAAAAAAAAAAGAGAAAATGGAGGGAGGAGAAATAATAAGAAAAAAGAACGATTGACAGTTTTTTAAAGGTGGCTTACTATTTTTTTCGTTCGATTATTTTTTACTTATTTACGATTTTAAAAAAAGGAGAAGGTGATACCACTGCGAATTTTATTTATCTATTTTTATTTAGCCCCTCCGCCTTTTAATGTTTTTGTAATTAAGTTTTTTTTTTATTTTTTTAATTTACCCTTTTATTTATTTTAAATTCCAATTTAATCCTTTTGAATGGCGCCGTTTTAGAGGAGAAGAGAAAATTTCCATTCCAGCCCCTCTATGTAACTCGCGCGTTCAAATTAGTCCTTTTACTTTTATTTATTTGTGGATTTACCCCAGATTTTTTAATTGCAATTCAATTTAGTTTTTTATGTTCTTTTTATTTATTTTTTTAATTAATAGTGTAATTATTATTTTTATTCTAATTTTTTTATTTATATATATTCCTTTTATATGTACACATATATATATTTTTTAAAACAAATATTTTCCTTTTTTTTAAATGAATATTTTCATATATATATGTATATATTTACGTTTTTAAGTGATTAAATACTCACCTTTTTTCCTTTTTTAAAATATACTTATTTTTTCCTTATTTTCATAAGTATATTATGTGTTGTATTTATATATAAATTCTATAACCTAAAATTTTATTTGTAAATTATATGTATATTTTTAATCTTCATAATTTCCATGTGTACATCTTTTGATCCTTATTTATTTGTTTGCTATCCCATCCATTGTATAATTGTGTTTACATTTAATATTTTGCATGTCATGGATTATCCTTTTTTTATTTCGTTTTATTCATTTGCTTATATTATTTATATGTCGATGATGTATTTATTATTGTTATTATTATAGCATTTGTATGTATAAAATCACGTTACATCATTTTTTACTCAAATTTAAAGATAGAAATTTTTTTTAAAATTGAGATAATGTTCGTATTTAGGATTTTCAAGGGAATTGAGCCCTAACGTATTGGGTTCCGATTTTCTTCGTTAAATCCAACAATCGAGCATTTCTCTTCAATCAAAAAAAATAAAAACTCATTATTGGGAATTCAACACGTTGTGTCCTAACGTATTGGATGTGACGCATTGATTTCTCGAAATGAAGATTTTTTTTTAAAAATAATAAAGGAAATATCCCGAGTTTGGGATTTTAAAGGAATTGTGCCCTAACGTATTGGGTGTGATTTCTTAAATCTTGGATAAGTGGATGTTGTTTTAAAGTAAAGGAAATATTCCGAGTTTGGGATTCTAGAGGAATCGTGCCCTGACGTATTGGGTGTGATTTCTTAAATCTTGGATGAGTGGATGTTCTTTTAAAGTTTTATTGTACAAGTATTTTGGCCCAATTCATTTTGGGGAAAATTAGAATGCTGTGCCCTAACGCATTGGGTGTGGTATCTTCTTTCTCTGAAATAATAAGGGTCTTAATACGTAGCCTTTTAAGTTTTGCTAAGGATTACGTTTTTTCCAAATTCTCGACCTTAGGATACTAATTAATTAACTAGGTACCAATTTTGGGCATTACGAGGGTGCTAATCCTTCCTCGTACGTAACTGACTCCCGGATCCGTTTTTCTAAAACTCGTAGACCAAAGCCGTTTTTTTAGGTGATCCAATCACACCTCAATAAAAGATTGGTGGCGACTCCCATTTATTTATTTTTTAAGTTGACAACCTAAAAATTTTATTTTTCAAAAAAATGGTTTTGACAACTTGGCGACTCCACTGGGGAAATTTTTTTTAAAAAGAAGAGAGTCGAGCCACAAAGTTGATTAATTTTTGTCTTACGGTCGAGAAAAATATTTTTTTTAAAAAAATCATAACATCCTTTCGCATTCATTATCTTATTTCTTTTATACATTTCATGAGTTGAACATTTTTACCCTTTTAAGTGGGAGTGAGAAGCTATGCCTTCGTGAGGTTTTCACCTCCGTGTAGGGTAGTGGATTGTTTCTGGGATACATCTGTACCTATGTCTTCGTGAGATTTTCATCTCCATGCAGCCATAGGGAAATGTATTCCCCTGAATCGAACTCGATCCATATGAGCCTATAATGGGTGAGGATGGAGGAATGTACTGGTTCGGGTACCGTTACCCTAGAAGCCAAACTTTATATAATGAACCTTAGGAATCCACCCTAGGTAGAACTATACTGAACCCTAGTAGACATCCGATTAGGTGTTTTACTGTTTCTTGATTATATTTTATATTATTATATGACACTGACCTTTTGTGTTTTATTTTGTTTGCATGACATGGCATTTCATTTCATCATAAAAGGCGTCAGTTCAGATTCGGTTGCTAGATAGAAAGCTTGACATGGAAAAAGGGTTTCTTGATAAAGTGGAGGATAATGCGCCTGTCCGAACTTGGTCTGAAACAACGCAGCAAGATAAGGGTGATAGCCTGGCCGATGGGTATGTATCGGAATTATGGGATTTTACTCGCATCAGTGTAACTCAAAACAATTTGCAGGAGTTGAAAGAAATTTGGAATCAATGGAATAATGAGGCTAGGCAGTTATTTTAAGACAATTATGGGGACTTGCCTTATTTGCTTGATGAGAAGGTAGACAAACATTTGTTTCAATCCCTCACTCAGTTTTGGAATCTGCTTACAGTTGCTTCACGTTTGGGAATGTCGATTTGGTACCTACGATAGAAAAATATGTGGCTTTACTCCGATGTTCAAAGTTTCAAGTGGATAGAGTTTACTCGAGAACGGTAAATGTGCCAACCTTTACAAAGAAGCTGATAGGTATAACAGGGATGAGTGAGTAGTGGGTCGCCGCACGAGTTAAGCAAAAGAGGGACAGCAAGTGCATTCTTTGGAAGAGCTAGAAACGGTGCTGCAAAATTGTGAGATCCAGATCAAGCACTTGAACGCAAACGAAAGTAGTAATAATGAACAGCTCCACCACTTTCAGAGTCAAGTTAGGAGCAGAGATCATCTTATGAAGGAAGCTGTGGTCTAGATTCGAGAAGTAGCTGATTACGTACAGATTTTAGCAGTACAGGCTGACATGCTGAGTATGAAGTATGAATTAGAATCGGATCGGGGGCAAGAATTAGTTTTGTTACTTAGGAAGATCAGAGTTCTGGGTACTAGGGCAAAGTCTTACTTGTAATTCGCTTTATGTAAAGAAATTTGCTTTCTAGTAAGGTTTTCTTATATGGAATTGAATCAAAATTGACGTCTTTTTGCATTCATGCATTGCATTACTTCATATGCATTTAAAAACATTAAAAGATTCTAATTAATTTACACCATTCCTCAGTTAATCTGGAAACCAACCAATCAATCGAACACCGTTATAGTACCCGAGCAAAGTCAGGAGGCATGGACCAAAGATTGGAGAGAATAGAGCAAATGCAAATACAGATGCAAGAGCAATTAACTGAATTTCAACAAGAAATGAGGAATCAGATGCTAGAATTCCAAATAAATATGAGCCAGCTAACCCAGTTATTGGGTAAAGGGAAAAGCCCAGAGGCTCATTTTGGGGATGATAATGAGGACCCTATATATTCTCCAGATTTTACTTTGATAAGTGTCCAGGCCCAACCAGACGCATGTCCACAAGAGGCACTCTTTATTATCAGATCCCGACAATATCTGAGTGGTACATCGACACCAGTATATCGCCTGACAAACTCAAAATCCAATCATGTTGCTCTTGACAATTCATCAGAAATAAAACAGGTGAAGGTAGAGCACGCAGATACTATAAAAGCCTCAATGAAGAAAAGGAATAAGAGGAAAAATGAAGGCAGATATAACAAGGGTCACTCAAGACCAATCGCTGTAGGCCGGTTAAAGACAGAAACCACCAGCCATCAGGTTCCTTTAAAGCAAGAATCATATGTGAAGCTAGGTACTGAAAAGCTCCAGTTCATGCCAATTTCAATATCGTACAAGGAGTTGTATCAAAGCTTATTCAATACGCATGTTGTTGCTCCTTTACATGTGAAACCTCCACAGCCCCCGTATCCCAAATGGTATGACACAGGTGCACAATGTGATTATCATGCGGGAATTACGGGGCACTCAATAGAGAATTACATTGCCTTCAAAAAGCTAGTTGAAAAATTCATCAACATGGGTATTGTCAAGTTGGATGACTCATCTAATGCAGGAAATTCGTTACCCAATCATGATTGATAATGGTATGAATGCAATATATAAAGAGGTGTTGAGAAGTGTTCACATACGGAGACACAATTGAAAAGGGACCTTGTTAGATGTCTGCCCTTATAAAATTTGGGAGTGTTCTAAGTAATTGGATTGCGGAAGAAATCTCTGTAGTCTTTAGAGCTTGTTTAGAGTAATGTTCAGAACATTCTTGTTGCTTTTAGCCTAAAAATGATAGGAATTCCTTTGTGAAATAGGCTCATGTCTGAACATCATTATTCTAATAACATACATCTTTGCATTTGAGCCAATATTTTTTCATTCTTTACGAGTAATTATTCTTTCATTCTTTTGGATTTTCTTCCACATCATTCTTTCGTTCATAATTATATTGTATAAATAATCATTCGTAAATTCACACATTCTTTTGTACATTCTTTTGCAATTACTATGGGTCCTCAGATATCAATGACATGAGTGACGCTGCTACTGACTCAGAATCTCTTTCTGAGCGAGACATGTGTTTAGAGGGATCTCATAACTTTGAAGATGTCATAGATCGTAGCCTATTTCTGGACCTATTAAGGATGGTAGAACAAGTCGGAAAATAGATCTCACCCTACAAAGAATTATCAGGGTACATGACTTCTCCTTATGTGGGGCATGGAGGTCATTTGGTCGATCTCGCCAAAAGAGTCTGATGGTCATCAATTCATCTTTGTGATCGTCAATTACTTTACTAAATGTGTGGAAGCTGCTTCGTATGTCAATTCTTGAAGAATCATATAGAACGCCAAAAGGATCATATCTGACAATGTACTAAATTTGAACAACAGCACAATATCAAAAGTTTGCAGTCTGTTCACGATTAATGCTATATTGCCCAAAGAAAAGATGGCAAAAAAAAAGAACTCTGCCGGGGCAATGACTTTCTCTTGGGCCTATTGTGGTTTTGCCTATTGAAGGCAAGATTCTTTCACTCTGAGTTTTAAGATCTAATTGAAGAGGAATGTTCAAAGTTATCCATCATGGTCAAATGCGCCAAAAGAAAATGATGCGAGCTCACAAAAAAGGGTCCGCACTAGAGAACTCCTTGAGAGGGACCTGGTATTGAAGAGGATCTTTTCCATACAAAAAGAATTTTATCCAAGTTGAGAAGGACCTTATATTGAGGGCCTTATCTGGAAAAGCGTCGATCAGAAGGGATAACAAGGACATGTCTAATCCTATGAGTTCAGATTCAATCAAAAAATATTTCAAAAAAAAGAGGAAAAAGAAAAGGAAAAAGGAAAAAAGAAAAAGTAAAAGTAAAAGGAGAGGCCAATGTGAAAATCTGCAAAGGACGCCTTGAGACCAAAGGGGATTTGAGTTGAAAACCCGAAAAGGGCGGCTCAAATATTAATCAAAATGGGGCATGAGGTGATCAGAGCAGTTCAAATTTTGATCAGATTGGGGCATATGATGATCTTGCTATACTTGAATCAACAGGAAAGGGTAGACGACATCTTGAGGCATCGACAAAGTACTATAGATCTCTCAAACACATGTCAAACTCAGGAGGGTCTTCAGAAAGTTTGTACAGAGAAGTTCAAGCTGCGATATTTGGGGCATCCAATTTTTTTTATATTGAATTTGTTATTCTTGGAATACTACGTTCTTTTCCAAGATACACATTCCCAATCAAATTCTTTGCTATCCTTGTCTACTTTTGTTGATAATTTATTCCTTTCGAGCTATGCTTAGAACCAATTGTATTCTCATCCATTGTTATACCCTTTTAGCAAACATGTTGCACTGGAATAATGATTAATGGACTAATAAAATTTTCACAAGGGAGGTTTTGCATATTACTTTAGAAGTTTCTAAATAATACAGGAACCTGAAACAGGACTATTGTTTAGAACGCACCAAGTTTTAAAAAAGTTAGAAATCTGAGAAGGAAGAGTCTAAATGAAGACTATCTCTTTGGATTTTGTTGTCAAAAAACATTGATCGAACAAAATGAAAAGACGTCAGGTGGGTGACAAAGTAATGATCACCAGGCAATAGAAAGAGGTTACCTCAGGGAAGAGAGCCTTCATTTGTACATGAGCCTTTGGTACGACACCCTGGGAATGGTGTAAGAGACCAAAAATATTTAGATCATGTATCCTTGAGTTGTAATAGGAGAGGATTGAAGAAAAGCCACATACCCTTGAGTTACAGTGGGAGAACAATGGTATGAATTTTTGCGCCCCAATGGATTAAACTTTGAGGTTTACAGTGGGGGCAACCTGACTAAATATTTCTTCAAAAAAGCCAGCCAAGCAAGAAAGCGTTGTAGCACGTCAGTGTTAAAGCCTTAATAACCTTCGAACAATGACAACCCAGGTGGGATCATTCTCTTAAAAAAAAACATTCATGCAAACATCATTCGCACATGTCTAGTTAGGAGCATTTGACGCATTTGGATCATGCCATCCTAATCTTAGGCATAATATAGGTTCAGTATACAGGTCATGTTCCCCAGAGAACAGATCAGTGAAAATTGTAGATCTTATCTCCCTAAACAGTAGTGGAGCAGATCGAAGACGGTGAAACTTATCTTTCCAAGATAGTGGGAAGCAGATTTAAGCCACCAAGCCTTGTCTCCCTGAGTAGCAGCAGAGAAGGTTGAAGATTGTAGATCTTATCTCCCTAAGCAGTAGTAGAGCAGATCGAAGACAGCGAATCTTATCTTTCCAAGATAGTGGGAAGCAGATTTAAGTCACCAAGCCTTGTCTCCCTGAGCAGCAGCGGAGAAGGTTGAAAATTGTATATCTTATCTCCCTAAGCAATAGTGGAGCAGATCGAAGACGGCGAATCTTATATTTCCAAGATAGTGGAAAGTAGATTTAAGCCACCAGGTCTTGTCTCCCTGAACAGCAGCGGAGGAGGTTGAAAATTACAGATCTTATCTCTCTGAAGTTACAGAGAGCAGATCGCATCTAGTCTTATCTCCCTGAAGTTGTGGTGGACAAGACTAAGTAAGCAAGTCTTATCCTCCTGAAGTTACAGTGAGGCAGACTGAAGATGGCAAATTTTATCTTCCTGAAGTTGAGTGGAGCAGATTAAAGCCGACAATCCTATCTCCCTGAAGTTACAGTGGAGTAGATTAAAATTACAGATCTTATCTCTCTAAAGTTACAGAGAGCATATCGAATCTAGTCTTATCTCTCTGAAGTTGCGGTGGACAAGACTAAGTAAGCAAGTCTTATCCTCTTGAAGTTACAGTGAGGCAGACTGAAGATGGCAAATCTTATCTCCCTGAAGTTGCAGTGGAGCAGATTAAAGCCGATAATCCTATCTCCCTGAAGTTACAGTAGAGCGGATTGAAATCACAGATCTTATCTCTCTGAAGTTGCAGAGAGCAGATCGCATCTAGTCTTATTTCCCTGAAGTTGCAGTGGAGCAGACTAAGGAAGCAAGTCTTATCCTCCTGAAGTTGCAGTGAGGCAGACTGAAGATGGCAAGTCTTATCTCCCTGAAGTTACAGTGGAGTAGATTGAAGCACTAATTCCTATACCTCTGAAGAAGCAGTAGGAATGAATGAGGCTACTTAAAGAAGAAGAGTACCAAGATCCAGCAGGACCGGACAAAATCGGGCATTTTTAAAGTCTTTGCTTCGTCCCTGTTACACAAGAACGAGCAAAGAGGGGCAGCTGTAATACCCAATTTTAGCCCGGGCTCACATACGGAAACATAATTTTTGAGGATATGCAATCTTAGATATGATGCGCAATCCAAGATATGATATATGCAATCTTAGAGATGATATATAATCTTAGACATGATATGCAATCTTAGAATATATAATTTTGTAATCTTAGAGATTTAATTTGTAGATACCCTTTAATCTCAGCCGTTGATGTAACTGATCTGTACCGTTGGATTTGGGGAGGCTCAGCTATAAATAGAGGCCTCTCCCTTCATTGTAAAAAAGAAAAAGAGAAAATGGAGGGAGGAGAAATAATAATAAAAAAAGAACGATTGACGGTTTTTTAAAGGTGGCTTACTATTTTTTTCGTTCGATTATTTTTTACTTATTTACGATTTTAAAAAAAGGAGAAGGTGATACCACTGCGAATTTTATTTATCTATTTTTATTTAGCCACTCCGCCTATTAATGTTTTTGTAATTAAGTTTTTTTATTTTTTAATTTACCCTTTTATTTATTTTAAATTCCAATTTAATCATTTTGAATGGTGCCATTTTAGAGGAGAAGAGAAAATTTCCATTCCAGCCCCTCTATGTAACTCGCGCGTTCAAATTAGTCCTTTTACTTTTATTTATTTGTGGATTTACCCAAGATTTTTTAATTGCAATTCAATTTAGTTTTTTATGTTCTTTTTATTTATTTTATTAATTAATAGTGTAATTATTATTTTTATTCTAATTTTTTTATTTATATATATTCCTTTTATCTGTACACATATATATATTTTTTAAAAACGAATATTTTACTTTTTTTAAATGAATAGTTTCATATATATATGTATATATTTACGTTTTTAAATGATTAAATACTCACCTTTTTTTCCTTTTTTAAAATATACTTATTTTTTTCCTTATTTTCATAAGTATATTATGTGTTGTATTTATATATAAATTCTATAACCTAAAATTTTATTTGTAAATTATATGTATATTTTTAATCTTCATAATTTCCATGTGTACATCTTTTGATCCTTATTTATTTGTTTGCTATCCCATCCATTGTATAATTGTGTTTACATTTAATATTTTGCATGTCATGGATTACCCTTTTTTTATTTTGTTTTATTCATTTGCTTATATTATTTTTATGTCGATGATGTATTTATTATTGTTATTATTATAGCATTTGTATGTATAAAATCACGTTACATCATTTTTTACTCAAATTTAAAGATAGAAATTTTTTTTAAAATTGAGATAATGTTCGTATTTAGAATTTTCAAGGGAATTGAGCCCTAACGTATTGGGTTTCGATTTTTTTCGTTAAATCCGACAATCGAGCATTTCTCTTCAATCAAAAAAAATAAAAACTCATTATTGGGAATTCAACACGTTGTGTCCTAACGTATTGGATGTGACGCATTGATTTCTCGAAATGAAGATTTTTTTAAAAATAATAAAGGAAATATTCCTAGTTTGGGATTTTAAAGGAATTGTGCCCTAACGTATTGGGTGTGATTTCTTAAATCTTGGATAAGTGGATGTTCTTTTAAAGTAAAGGAAATATTTCGAGTTTGGGATTCTAGAGGAATCGTGCCCTAACGTATTGGGTGTGATTTCTTAAATCTTGGATGAGTGGATGTTCTTTTAAAGTTTTATTGTACAAGTATTTTGGCCCAATTCATTTTGGGGAAAATTAGAATGCTGTGCCCTAACGCATTGGGTGTGGTATCTTCTTTCTCTGAAATAATAAGGGTCTTAATACGTAGCCTTTTAAGTTTTGCTAAGGATTACGTTTTTTCCAAATTCTCGACCTTAAGATACTAATTAGTTAACTAGGTACCAATTTTGGGCGTTACGAGGGTGCTAATCCTTCCTCGTACGTAACTGACTCCCGGATCCATTTTTCTAAAACTCGTAGACCAAAGCTGTTTTTTGAGGTGATCCAATCACACCTCAATAAAAGATTGGTGGCGACTCCCATTTATTTTTTTTTAAGTTGACAACCTAATTTTTTTTTTCAAAAAATAGTTTCGAC